>NC_090651.1:281064459-281364459 GCF_040937935.1 Hyperolius riggenbachi
AGTTTAGATTGCGCGCAAAGTCCCGCACGCAAAGCAGCGCCATTAAACTCTATGCGAAGTGCACCAGACTTTGCTAGCGCAAAACTTTTGATCAGCTGTGCACTGCGGTGCTAACCCAGTTGGTGCTATAGTTATCACGCCTAAATGTATCACGCCTAAACTTATCAAACCTAAACTTGTTACACCTAAACTTATCACGTCTAAACTTATCACACCTAAACGTATCACGCCTAAACTGAGTTTAGGCGTGATAAAGGGCTTTTCACCAGCGTGCTAACTGTTAGCACCGCTTTGTGAATCAAGCCCATTGAATCACTATATTTATTAGTAATTGTTTTTGTAGTTGGCAAACAGGAAAAGCCACTGTGTAACCTGATGTGGATTTTTTTTTTGACACAGTATCAATTAAAATTGTTGGAAGTAAAAATATGGGTATTAACTGTATGAACCTGCAGAGACATGCTCGAGTCATGAGAGTATTTACTAACATTCTGTGTGTTCCTACAGTCCTATCCAAGCTTCCTTTGATATGCTTACTAGAGTTGTCCCAAACAGTTCGGCCGCGGACTTATTCACAGGAACATCGCTGGTTCATGTTCGTGTCGAAACGTGAACATTATGGTGAGTTCGACCCTCCTATACTACATAATTGGGCTAAACTTTGACCCTCTACATCACAGTCAGCAGACACATGGCAGCCAGTCAGGCTGCACTCCCTCCTGGAGCCCCCCCCCTTATATAAGGCAGCAGCGTTGGCCATGATCTCACTCTGTTGCTGCTGTAGTAGTGAGATAAGGGAGAGGTTGCTGCAGAGACATAGGGAAAGCTTAGTTAGGCTCTTGTTAGGCTTGTTGGCTTGCTCCTTGCTGATATTTATTGCTAAAAAGCACCAACAAAACAGCTCTTTTGAGAGCTAATGTTCTTGTGATGTGTTTTTTTTTGTGTGTGTGGCCCACTGACACTTGCATATACAGCCCTGTCTGTCGCAGCTGGCCCTTGCTAATTGCTATACTGTGCCAGGCCCCGCACATTCAGTGCCTTCCTTTTCACTGCACCTGTGTGTGTGACAGCTGCACATTTGTAATACCAGTCCATGCCGTGCATACCTTTCGCTGCACCTGTGTAACAGCACACAGTTTTATATACCAGTCACTGCATACCTGTTCACTGTACCTGTGTGACAGAACGCAGTTTATTATACCAGTCACTGCATACCGGTTCACTTTACCTGTGAGTGTGAGACAGCTGCACATTTGTAATACTAGTCCGTGCATACCTGTTCACTGCACCTGTGTGTGTGACAGCTGCACATTGTATTGATATCAGTCCGTGCATACCTGCTCTCTGTACCTGTGTGACAGCACGCAGTTTTATATACCAGTCACTGCATACCTATTCACTGTACCTGTGTGTGTGACAGCTGCACATTTGTAATACCAGTCCATGCATACCTGTTCACTGCACCTATGTGACAGCACACAGTTTTATATACCAGTCACTGCATACCTGTTCACTGTACCTGTGTGTGTGACAGCTGCACATTTGTAATACCAGTCCATGCATACCTGTTCACTGCACCTGTGTGACAGCACACAGTTTTATATACCAGTCCATCAATGCCTGTCCACTGTACCTGTGTGTGTGACAGCTGCACATTTGTAATACCAGTCCATACATACCTATTCACTGCACCTGTGTGACAGCACACAGTTTTATATACCAGTCAATGCATACCTGTTCACTGCATCTGTGTGACAGCATGCAGTTTTATATACCAGTCACTGCATACCTGTTCACAGTACCTGTGTGTTTGACAGCTGCACATTTGTAATACCAGTCCATGCATACCTGTTCACTGCACCTGTGTGACAACATGCAGTTTTAAATACCAGTCACTGCATACCTTTTCACTGTACCTGTGTGTGGGACAGCTGCACATTTGTAATACCAGTCCATGCATACCTGTTCACTGCACCTGCGTGACAGCACACAGTTTTATATACCAGTCACTGCATACCTGTTCACTGCACCTGTGTGACTGCACATTGTTATACCTGCAGTCACTGAATACCTTTCACTGCATCTGTCACTCACTGCACATTGTAATATACCTGGGAGTTAGTGCATACCTTTCACTTGAATGAATGGCAGACTTGCCCTCCATAACAGATTCTCGTTAAAGGCAAGTGGTGTCATCTCTGGCACAGCGTTGGATCAAGGGTCCATCTGACCACATGCCTGGTCTGCAAGGTCAGGGCAGGTACATTACTTATACAGCACATTGGGACCTTCCTTGGATGTGTGGTGGTAGCCATTTCTCAGGCTCCCACTCTGGACCGGAATCGAACCCTGATTCCCCGGCCATTACCGGTGGTCACCATGGTGCAGAAAGTACCAAAGAGAGTTGACCACATAGTTGAACGAATGGCAGACTTGCCCTCCTTAACAGATTCCTGTTAAAGGATTTCAAGTGTACTCATCATTATACAAGACCTCGAAAGAGTCCTGTATTGTTATTTTTCATCACTACCTGAGTCGGGACTTGCGTGCCGCGCCTGCTGCCTTCCTTGGATGTGTGATGGTAGCTGTTTCTCAGGCTCCCACTCCGGACCGGAATCGAACCCTGATTCCCCGGCTGTACCCTTTCTTTAACAATGGTAGAGAAAGAACCATCGACAGTCTGAGCAGCGATGAACCCTTGGACTACTGGGTGCGCAGGCTTGAGCTGTGGCAGAGCTGTCACAATTTGCCATTCAACTTCTGGCTTGCCCTGCCACAAGCGTCCTAGAAAAGACCTTCAGTGCAGCTGGAGGCATTGTCAGTGAGAAGAGAACGAATGAGGCATGGATCCCGGAGGGCTACTGCCTGAACGAAGACTAAGTCAATCCCCACACACACAGCATCTCTGCCTGCAGGCCGTGTGACTGCCTGCCCCAAGACTAAGTCAGTCCCCACACAGCATCTCTGCCTGCAGGCCACTTGACTACCTTCTCCGCCACCACCAACAACCAACAGGGTCCAGGACTCCAGGTAGATTCCTGAACAAAAAGAATAATCATTTTTCTGGTGTGTGTACATGCCCGCCTATTTTTTCTGGATGCACTGGGGCTGCAACAACAAAACAAGAAGCATGTACATGTGTCAATTCCCTCAATTTCCCTTCTTGATCGTTATCTTGCCGTGGTGAAGGGGCTTGGTGTTTGGGGGCACACCCAAGATAATAAGGTCGTTGCTTCATTGTGGACAGACCAAATTCAATTAGCTGGACAGTTACTGTTGTTCTATCATTGAGCTACCTCAGCCTGGCGACCATATGGGCTTGAAAACGGTCATTGCCCGCACTCTCGCCATGGTGCGCACCAGTCCAACATGGCCATCACTACACAAACAGCTGTGGTGCATTACACAGTGAGTTTAGTCTGTCAGTGTGAAGCAGTACAATAATTACACTACCTGATTGATGTATACACATGCAAGATGTTTTATAGCACTTTAGACCTCCAATTTAGCAATGCAATGTGATTTCTGCCCTTAAACCCTGCTGTGAGTCAAATCCAGATTTTTCCCCGGGACTTTTGGCGTGTATCCCACTCCACCATGCCCTCCAACAGGTGTTAGACCCCTTGAAACATCTTTTCCATCACTTTTGTGGCCACAATTAGTGTTTGTAGTTTTGAAAGTTCGCCTGCCCATTGAAGTCTATGGCGGTACGAAAAGTTTGCATGGTTCGCAAACTGTCTTTGCATGTTCGTGCTTGAGGTTCATGAGCCTAAAATCGGAGGTTCAAAACAACTCTAACTTACAAGCACTGCAAATAAATATGCTAAGAACTAGGAACAGTGGCTTAGCTAGAGATTATGGGGCCTCGTAGCAAAACATTCATGGGACCCTCAGATGAAGGCACTCTTGAGCAATGCCACCTGCCACTACCCTACAAATATGAGTTAATAGACAGTTTAAATTCTTGCAATGCATAAAGTCCATGGACACTGAGGTTGGAGGAACGCAAAAAGTTAATAGTGAATACATCAAGTATCACCTTGGCCCCAGTATAGGTTTGCCAGATATAGGTGCCACAGTATAGGTAGCCAGCTATATATCCCCCAGTATAGGCTTGCCAGCTATAGGTGCCAGACAAAGGAGCTCTGGTATAGGTAGCCAAGTAAAGGTGCCCCCAGTATAGGTAGCCAGCTATGAGTGCCCCAGTATAGGTTATCAAGGCAAACTACACTTAGTGCTCCTGTGATCCTGAAGTGGTTAAAGAGGAATTATCACAAATCCCTTCTGTTTTAAAAAGGCAAACCGCACTTAGTTTTGCTTTTCAGTAGGTGGGCTTTTCTCTTTTAGTCCCCTATACTTTCCTAGCAGTTTTAGGTCACTCAGTGCTACTTGGGTACACACAGACACACACAGAAACACACAGACACACACAGACACACACCCAAATTCACCTGCAGGATCCAGATAAAAAATATAGCAAAGGTATAGGTGTTCTGCAAGGCCGTTTTTTTGTTTGTTTGTTTTTTGCTGCTGGAGAAGTGTGCCTTTTCCCAGCCTGGCAGGGTATGCAGAGTGGCACAGTGAGCTGTCATATTTACCTGTTCCAGGCAGCTGGATGTTGTCTCCTGTCCTCCACTCGCGGTGCTGCAATGCCAACATCCTCTTCAAAGTTTCAATTACATGATATGACGTGATCGTAACCCAGGGAATGGTGTCAGCATTGCAGCGCATCCTGGTGGTGAAAGAGAGGTACTTTTCTTCACCATTCTTCCACCACTGGGTAGCGATGCAACGCTGACTCCATCCTCTGGGTTACGATCACGTCACATCATGTGATTGAGATTCTGGACAGGATATCGGCATTACAGCACCAGGAGTGGAGGAGAGGAGATGCCGATCCAGCTTCCTGAAAAAGGTAAATATAAATATAAGAGTGAACAGAGGCGCAAGCAGGATAAAAGGTACTAAAAAGTTTAAAAGTCCTCAGGAGGTGGTGGTGGACTCACCTCCTTAAAGTAGACCAGATACTGTCAGCTTTTTAACAACAACAGGTTTATTTATATACTCCAGACAACCATGCAACGCATTTCGCAGGTATATTCCGCAAGCAGGATAAAAGGTACTAAAAAGTTTAAAAGTCCTCAGGAGGTGGTGGTGGACTCACCTCCTTAAAGTAGACCAGATACTGTCAGCTTTTTAACAACAACAGGTTTATTTATATACTCCAGACAACCATGCAACGCATTTCGCAGGTATATTCCTGCTTCCTCAGGCAATAACCAAGAGGAGTACACGTTGAAAAGACAGAGACAAATAAAGTGTCCTCAGAGTAATGTACATATTGTTGAGTGGTATTTTTACAGTAATTGATATCGTCTATTGAATTGTATGGGCGGGGGGTGGTGAGGTGTGGGTGGGGAGGAAGTGTTCGGAGAGAAATATATATCGTAGTGGGTAAAGAAGGGGGGGTGGGGAGGGGTTGGGTGGGTATACAGGATAAAACTATTAAGCTGAAGGCAGATAGGGCCAACGATGGCCCGGGATTGTGTACCAGGGGATAGGCCTATAGACAGAAAGGAAAGATATTTGTATAAAAATTCTGAATTTTAGACTTACCAGTACAGTCTCAAGGTCACGATAAGCGCCTCTGTACTGGTCTGAATCTAAGCAGCTTCTTATATACCTATATGGGTGGTGGATTGCCCAATCCTGTGGTGTGTGGGGGGTGGGGTCGTGGGAGGTTGTATATGTGAGGGGCGTGTCAGTTGTCCAATGGGGATAAGGGAAAATGGTGGGCGTGACTGTTGTACCTTTGTCTATATGAGTGGTGGGGTGGGTATTTTTAAGGGGCGTGTCACTTGTCCAATGGGGATGTGGGAAAATGTTATGTAAGGAGTGGTGGGCGGTGTGCTGGGCGTGGCTGTTACATAATGGGGACTGATGGCTAGAAGTATGTAAGGAGGGGTGTATAAGACGTGTAATCGCTGAAGTAACCTATGGGCAGTGTGCCTATGGTGGTGGCTGGATAGTGTACTGGTCAAGGGCACTGCCTCAGACATGGGAGACCAGGGCTCGAATCCTGGATGGCATAGCATATGAAAAATATTTAAATAAATAAAACATGAGAAACCTGAAACATGTGGTATATGCAAATATAAATAAATTAATTTATATTAAAATATATGCTGATGGTAGGAGAAGAGGGGGATGCCACGGGTGCATGCGTGTAAGCTCTAGTAGGGCATGCAAGATTGTACAAAACCCTCAAAAAGTTTTGAAATTTTGTAATGGAAATGGGCCCTCATTTCCCCAATAAGTAGGTTTTAGCCAGTGTGGGTGAAACTTATTTTCCATGTATAATGGAAAAATGGGTGGGCCAGTGGAAAAATGTGGGACAGTGCAGTTGGGAATGCAGCACTTTACTAAAGACATGGAGTATATTCACTAAAATTCATGTGCACAGACAGCATATTCAGATGGATAAAAAAATCTCTTTTCATCAATCTGAGTTCAAGATGTGTGAAAAGATTGTGCTTTAAATCACGCTCCTTCCAAACATCTAACCCTAATCACACAAATGCATGGAGCAATTAGACCACATAGAGACATACATTGCTTGTTTGGTAGAGTCTGTGTCTAGTAGTGTTGGGTATTTTCAACATTTTTGCCTGAGAAAATTAGCTGCATGCTTTTTTCTGGTGTTATTCAGACATTACTGTAGTCAAACTGATCAACAATGCTACCAGGCAACTGGTATTGTTTAGAAGGAAATTAAAATGGCAGCCTCCATATACCTCTCACTTCAGTTGTCCTTTAATCAAACCAGGGCGGAACACCAGCTTTTTGCTTTTGTCCCTAGTTCAGGTAATGAAATCCTGGACTATAGCTGTTCTTTGAGCTGTTATTTGAGGCTAAGGGTCTAAAGAAAGGAATATACAGGCTTTAACCATCTTATACTTCTTTTGACACATCAGTAACAAGACAAAGGATGTGAACCCTTTGGAATTATGTGGATTTCTGCACAAATTGGTCATAAAAAAGTCCCTACAACAGACAACCACAATCTGCTTAAACGAATACCACACAAATGATGAAATGTTTCCATATTTTTATTGAATGTTTATTGTAAACATTCACAGTGCAGGTGGAAAAAGTATGTGACACCTTAGACTATTGACATCTCCAAAAGCTAATTGGAGGGAGGTGTCAGCCAGCTAGAGTCCAATCAATGAGATGAGAGTTGAGGTGTTGGTTACATCTGCCCTACCCTATAAACACACACACACACACACACACCAGTTTGGGTTTGCTTTTCCCAAGAAGCTTTGCCTGGTGTGAATGATGCCTCACACAAAAGAGCTCTCAGAAGACCTATGATTAAGAATTGTTGACTTGTGTAAAGCTGTAAAGAGTTAAAACATTTTCTCCAAAAGCCTTGCAGTTCATCAGTCAATGGTAATGCAAATTGTCTATAAATGGAGCACGTTCAGCACTGCTGCTCCTCTCCCTAGGAGTGGTTGTCCTGTAAAGAGGACTGCAAGAGCACAATGCAGAATGCTCAATGAGGTGAAGAGAAATCATAGAGTGTCAGCTAAAGACTTTTAAAAGTCTCTGGCATATGCTAACATCCATGTTAGCAAATTTACGATATGTAAAATACTAAACAAGAATGGAGTTCATGGGAGGATACCACAGAGGAAGCCACTGCTGTCCAAAAAAAAAAACATTGCTGCATGTTTAAAGTGTGCAACAGAAAACCTGGATGTTCCACAGCAGTACTGGCAAAACATTTGGTGGACAGAGTTGAGTTGTTTGGAAAAAACACACAGCACTATTTGTGGAGAAAAAAGAGGCACAGCACACCAACAACTTCAAAACCTCATCCAAACTGTGAAGTATGGTGGTGGGAGCATCATGGTTTGGGTCTGCTTTTCTGCGTCAGGACCTGGACGGATTGCTATTGTCGAAGGAAAAATTATTTTTTTGCACGAGAACTTAAAGCTGTCCACCAGCTGAAGTTCAGCAGAAGATGAGTGTTGCAACAGGACAACAACCCAAAGCATAGAAGTAAATCAACAACAGAATAACTTAAACAAAAGTAAATAAGCCTTCTGGGCCCATATGCAATTACATTTTTCTCCAGAGTTTTCTCCTAGGTGATATTTTCAAACTTGTCAATAAAATGCCGTTTAAAGTGCCAACAAGCAATAAAACACTCAAAATAAATTTGATAGTACCTTTGCACTTACTTTTAGGTACTTATTAGATTACAAAATGCTGAAACGTTATTTAAAAAAAAAGTTGAAAAATTATCTCCTAGGAGAAAACTCAGGTGAAAAAGATAATTGCATATGGGCCCTGGAGTGGCCCAGTCAGAGTCCTGACCTCAACCCAATTGAGATGCTGTGGCATGACCTCAAGAAAGGGATTTACACCAGACATCCCAAGAATATTGCTGAACTGAAAAAGTTATGCAAAGAGGAATGGTCAAGAATTACTCCTGACTGTTGTGTATGTCTGATCTGCAACTACAGAAAATGTTTGGTTGAAGTTATTGCTGCCAAAAGAGGTTCAACAAGTTATTAAATCCAAGGGTTCACATACTTTTTCCACCTGTACTGTGGATGTTTACATAGTATGTTCAATAAAAACATGGAGACATTTAATTATTTGTGTGGTATTAGTTTAAGCAGACTGTGATTGTCTATTGTTGTGAATTAGATGAAGATCAGATCACATTGTATGACCAATTTGTGCAGAAATCCATATAATTCTAAAGGGTTGACATACTTTTCTTTTGCTACTGCATCATCTTTCATCATTTCTACAAAAGTCTGGAGTGTGTACAGGTGATCCCTATTGTATTTTTCTTTCCCTTTAGCAAATCAGGTAAGTTCAATTGCTCTTGCCTGAATGCAATTGCTATAGTAATCCCTTACAGTCGGATATCGTTCACTCATCCATCCTCCCTCCAAAACAGATCCTTAGAGTCTTTTATAAACAGCTTTATTTGGTTTTCAAAGTCTTTGCTGCACAAAGTCTATGTCAATGGCTACTGATTTAAAATGGCATTAGCTGTGGTGGTGGGAGTTTAATGCTCATCGAAAAAAAATATGTTGTAAGACATTTGGCATGAAAACCATAATTACTTTTTCAGAAGGGTTACTCCACTGTTTGTAAATTCACTCTTATTTTGCTAAAAATAATTTTTGGCTTAGCACGATAATTCCATCCTGATACCTGGGCTACCATAAATTATTCAAGCATAGTAAAGTGCTAAACCTTTCAAAAGGCTTTTGAAACTTTCACTCTAAGTTCAGTGCAACCACGTAGCATGCATTTTTCATGAGGTTTCAACACTAATGCTAAGTTCTGGTCACCTTAATCTATATAGGTCCTATAAATATATTGTCCTGTGAAAATGACTTTGAATAATTCATGTTTTGGTTCATGTTTTGTTTTCTTTATTACAGCACATATCAAAATTGATTTATTTACAAATGAGAACAATAGGTGAACTACAATTTGACCTACATGTAAAAAAACAATAAAAATGTGTAAAGATATATGAAAACCACATTAGCATTAACCGTATCAGATAAATCAATGGCTCGTTCAGCACATAAGGTTCATTTTGCATAAACTCAATGCAATTTATATGCATCCACTGTAAAACTGATATACTGATTCCTAGATTATGAACAAAGCTTGACAAATGCTTAGCAGATTCATAATGACCTCAATATACCCCACTGGGGACTATGGGTAGGGCATTCTATACTAATCATTTTTACGGTAAAATAGGCTGTATTGTTCTTCCTATATATTTTGTGAATACTTTTATTATTGAAGGTTTTCTTGCGTGATGATATTTACTTTCATTTGTATAGGTCATCATCAATACATATGAGGCCTCTTCACTACCGCCTCTCTTGGGAAGATATTCACTGTAAACCAGACCATGTATGTGTACCATATGAAAAGGTATAAAAATA
This sequence comes from Hyperolius riggenbachi, assembly GCF_040937935.1. Classification (NCBI taxonomy): domain Eukaryota; kingdom Metazoa; phylum Chordata; class Amphibia; order Anura; family Hyperoliidae; genus Hyperolius; species Hyperolius riggenbachi. Next base: position 281,074,455 of record NC_090651.1, read on the forward strand.
AGAATAACAATACTAAGAACAACAACAGGAATATAAAGAAAATAAAGAAAAATATCATTACAAGTATAACTCCAGATAATAAGGAGCAAAAAATAAAAAATGAGCCACAGTGGTCAAAAAGCTACATAGTATATAGTCCATCAAGAACAGGGAGGAGGAAGGGCCTCTGGGGCTATTTGAAGTGCTATGGCATAACCTGGTGATTCTAACATGTATGGGTAGCTTTGCTATTAACTGCTAAAGTTAGCAGTCATTGAAATTTCATTAAAAAGAACAATTAAAATGTGTTTGTGTAAAATATGAATTTTGGCGACTATTTTGCTATTGATTCCCTTTTGCCATGCCACTGTCCGGGTATTTGGACACTTTGTAAACTTTTCTTAAATAAATTGTGGCTGCATAGATGCCCTTAAGGTTGTAATAGTTGTAAAAGTCATTGGAACTTGCCGTGAACGATTGTTTCACAAATTTTCATGGTTGAAATTGCGGTGTTCTTTCAATCCTAGTTAGGAGTGGATGAAGGGAGGTAAGTGCGAGAATTATGTAAGTTAAGGTAATAGTAGAATGTGGGTAACATTACCAATAGTCTACTATTGTCCCTACTTGGTAGGTGCCTTTTTTGGGTGCTTTTTATAAATGTACACCACCACAAAATGCAATAATGTCCTCAACCATTTTTAGCATGGATTTCCTTGTCTCTCTGCTCTTTCACATCTTACCGTGTTACTATCTTTGTAGGTTAATGCAGGGCTTTTGCTGATCCAAGTGGTATGTAACCTCACACAAGCAAGCAGCAGATCCTGTCGGGTGCACTTCTAATAATATTGCTGACAGATGCCAACACCAATCATCTCTTAGATGTTTTAATGGCATGTAGCGTACACACAGTTCTACAATCATTTTCATTTTCTATGCTTTCTGTTAAAGGTAATTTGCAGCCAGCTTTCAGCAGAACTCAATTGCCTGTAATAATGTTGTAAATCTCTGGGATTGTTTTAGATGGAAGAGAACTGGTGAAGTCTGCCTAAGTATATGGATTAAATATTAAATCCCAAATCATATCACAATTCTATTCAGAAATCAATGAGATGGTTGAAAACACGGATATGACACAAGGTGTGGGAGTTATTGTAAGCGTGGTCTTACAATGTAATGAGAGATTACTGATTGCTTTGTTAACTTTCTAAATATCCCACAGTGTATTGCTTATTCTTTGGTAGACTTTAAATTCATGATCAAGTTATATTGTTGCAGAATGGATAGACTGATCTAGGCATAAGGATTTGTTAATCTGTCAAATTATTTGCTGATTACTGTAATAATCTGTGCATGTTGTATAATCAAGTCCTCTTAGCATTATTAACCACCACGGTAAACATGTAAACATGTACACAGTATATATATATATATATATGTATATATATATTGGGATGCAAAAAGTGTGGGCAACCTTGTTAATCATCATGATTTTCCTGTATAAATCGTTGGTTGTTACGATAATAAATGTCTGTTAAATATATCATATAGTAGACTCACACAGTGATATTTGAGAAGTAAAATTAAGTTTATTGGATTTACAGAAAGTGCGCAATAATTGTTTCAACAAAATTAGGCAGGTGCATAAGAAATGAAATCAATATTTAGTAGATTTACTTTTTGCAGAAATTACTTCCTCTTAAAGGAGTTATCAGCTAAATTAGGTAAAATGAGCTTTACTCACCTGGATCTCTCTCCAGCCCCTTGCAGCCAACTGTCTCATGCCGACCGCTCTGCTCCCCACCGCTGTCCCGGTCTCCATTCTCGTTCTTCAGGCCGACTACGGAGTACTGCGGAGTACTGCGGCTGCACAAAGCGCCGCTGTCAAGCATAGCCACGTGGGCCGTGGCGAACTGTGCAGGCGCAATAGTTCTGCACCGGCGCAGTTCGCTGCGGCCCATGTGGCCATGATTGACAGCGGCGCTTCGTGCAGCCTCAGTAAGGCCGACCTTACTGAGAAAGGAGACTGGGACAGCAGCGGGGAGCAGAGTGGTCGGCGTGGGACAGTCGGCTGCAAGGGGCTGGAGAGAGCCCCAGGTGAGTAAAGCTCATTTTACCTAGTTTGCCTGGCAAGTCCTTTAAAGCTTCCTGTAGGTTCCAATGAGAGTCTAAATTCTGGTTGAAGGTATTTTGGACCATTCCTCTTTACAAAACATCTAAATGGAAAAGGAGTGCTCCATAGTGCATTACTGTGTAAAAGGTTTTTATTCGCAAAGTAAAAATTATACTCACAAGATGACAGAAATTAAAGCGCTTGTCAGTGGGCAACCTCCGCTCTGACTCCCCTTGGCGGTTTGTCCTTCCGCTTCTGTGGCCAGCAGTGCGTACTCTCAGCGTCAGATCTGACGAAGGCGCAGAGTGCCGAAACGCATAATGACGCTGTAGGCACGCCAGGACCGAACCCCGCCCACCCCCTAGCGAGACGAGCTTCAGTCCGAGAGAGTACGCACTGCTGGCCACAGAAGTGGAAGGACAAACCGCCAAGTGGAGTCAGAGCGGAGGTTGCCCGCTGACAAGTGCTTTCATTTCTGTCATCTTGTGAGTATAATTTTTACTTTGCGAATAAAAACCTTTTACACAGTAATGCACTATGGAGCGCTCCTTTTCCATTTAGATTACTGCACATTCCCAAAAATCAGGAGCAGAACCGTGCATTTACTGTCAGCACTATACAAGTTGTGGGAAGCTGTTCCATTCAGCATGCTAGCGCAAAGATTTGTGTTGTGATTGTTGCTACTCTTTACAAAACATCTCTAGTTCATTCAGGTTTGATGGCTTCCTGGCATGGACAGCTCTCTTTAACTCACACCACAGATTTTCATATTATATTCAGGTCTGGGGACTGAGATGGCCATTCCAAAACGTTGTACTTGTTCCTCTGCAGGAATACCTTAGTGGATTTTGAGCAATGTTTAGGGTGGTTGTCTTGTTGAAAGATCCAGCCTCGGCGCAACTTCAGCTTTGTCACTGATTCCTGGACATTGGTCTCCAGAATCTGCTGATACGGAGTGGAATTCATGCATACCTCAACTTTGACAAGATTCTCAGCCCCTGCACAGATCACACAGCCCCACAGCATGATGGAACCACCACCATATTATACTGTAGTTAGCAGGTGTTATTCTTGGGATGTTGTGTTCTTTTTCCTCCATGCATAATGTCCCTTGTTATGCCCAAATAACTCAATTTTCGTTTAATCAGTCCACAGCACCTTATTCCAAAATTAAGCTGGCTTGTCCAAATGTGCTTCAGCATACATGAAGCAGTTGTGGGTGGAGAAAAGACTTCCTCTGCATTACTCTCACATACTTGTGTAAAGTGCGCCGAATGGTTGAATGATACACAGTGACTCTATCTGCAGCAAGATGATGTTGTAGGTCTTTGGTGCTGGTCTGTGGGTTGACTCTGACTGTTCTCACCATTTGTTGCTTCTGTCTATGCAAAAATTTTCTTGGTCTGCCACTTCGAGTCTTAACTTGAACTGAGCCTGTGGTCTTCCATTTCCTCAATATGTTCCTAACTGTGGAAGCAGACAGCTGAAATCTCTGAGACAGCTTTCTGTATCCTTCCCCTAAACAATGATAGTGAACAATCTTTTTTTTCAGATCAGTTGAGAGTTGTTTTAAGAACCCCCCCCCCCCATGTTGCTATTCTTTAAAGAAAATTAAAAGAGCAGGGAAACTTACATTTGACCCCCTTAAATACTCCTTCTCATAATTGGATTCACCTGTATATGTAGGTCAGCGGTCACTAAGCTTACCAAGCCAAATTGAGTTCCAATAATGAGTTCTAAAGGTTTTGGAATGAATAAAATGACAACAGTGCCCAAATTCATGCACCTGCCTAATTTTATTTAAACAATTATTGCGCACTTTCTGTAAATCCAATAAACGTCATTTCAATTCTCAAATATCATTGTGTGGGTCTCCTATATGATATATTTAACAGACATTTTTAATCGTAACAACCAATGATTTATACAGGAAAATGATGACGATTAACAAGGTTGCCCAAACATTCGCATCCCACCGTATATATATATATATATATATATATATATATATATATATATATATATATATATATATATACATTTCAGTACATACTTTTGTTAAAGGACAACTGCAGTGAAGTGAGAGATATGGGGGCTGCCATATTTATTTTCTTCTACACAATACCGGTTGCCTGGCAGTCCTGCTGGTCTATTTGGCTGCGGTAGTGTCTTAATAACACCTGAAAAACAAGCCTGCAGCTAATCTTGTCAGATCTGACAACAGTGTAAAAAAAAAAACTGATATGCTGCATGCTTGTTCAGGGTCTATGGCTAAAAGTATTAAAGGCATAGGATCACTCATCAGGACAGCCTGACAACTGATAATGCTTAAAAGGAAAAAAAGATGGCAGCCTCCATATACCTCTTACTTCAGTTGTACTTTAATGAAAAAAGAGGAGTTATCCTTTAGTAATGGATGATTTAGTAACTAATATGCCCAATCATATTTTTTCTTGGAATTCCATGTCATAGTTTAACATTTATGTTTGGTAAATTTAGTGTATTGCAGCCGTGTGTACATTATTAATGTGACAAAAGAATGTCCTATTACTGTCAATGTAATATGCATCAATTAAATGTCTTGCAAATTCAAGTTTATCATAGCAATGTGTCGATTGATGTTCTGATCACACACTTTCTCAGCTCATTACTTCGGAAAAAGCACTCAAATAAAATTAGTGCTGAATGAATCTGTAAAGGTGAATGTAGTTGTACTTCTTCTTCTTCAGTAGAATATTGGTAAAGAACTAATACCCATATTATAAAATATAAGCATGCTTTGAACTGAGCCCATCTTTGGTGTTTGTGGTGCTTCTCCCCATTGATTGCTACACATTACCTTTCTCCTTCTAACAACTCACCCAAGAAACCCCATCTTCTTCATACCGAATGGGGATCCCATGTCATAATGTACATTAAATTATTAAATGACTTTAGCAGCATGAATTCCTAAAACCTCTAATAGCATAGCACAGTTCTTGCCACTAGCATAAAGAGCAACTGTAATGACACATAGCAGAACGTAATAAATTATTCAGGATACAGATTTTCTACCTTGATTGGCATGGCTTCAGTGTCGGAAACACTTCTTATAAATATATATGGCTATATATTGGTATGTAACCCCACCTACTCAGTGATGTCTAGCCTAGGTTATGATGTCATTAACCTCCTTAGCGGTAACACAGAGTCAGGCTTGGGCTGTAAATCTGCAGCTCAGAGTGGTAACCCCAAGCTGGATCCATGAGAGGTGGGTAACGTGCAGGGCTGCCGTAGATCTATCTAGTGGTGTGATTTTTAGGGACTAAAAACATGAAAAAATAGCACGCTTTCAGACACTAAAATCTCAAAAGAATCCTATCGCCAGGTAAGTCTTCTCACCCAAAGAACTTTGGGAGATTATGTAATATTCCTGCTCAAGTCACAGAAAAGGAAAAAAAACCCAGTGTCTCATCCAGTTAGCAGTAAATATGTTAGCACCTCTGATAAATTTAAGAATGTTAAAAAAAAGTAGGCCTGGGACCGATCGCCACTGTGCTTACAATCCGGCAATCCCTTTATGCAGCAATACCTATGGCAATTTTCTGTACAGTGCTTCAGATTTTCAATTCAGATTGTTTTTTTTTTTTAAATCTGTCTTACAGGTCTCCTGATATCTGCCCCCCTAGCACAAGAGATCATAGGCCTATCTCTATATCCAATTAGAGAAGGGCAGATGACCTCTTGTGCTAGGGATGGAGCTATGCGTCAGAAACGTTATTTATTTGGCCACTGAAGTTGCTGCAAAATCGCTGCTGTATTGGAGTTCAAATGTTCTAAAAATGCTGCAGGACCCACAATTGCTATTTAGAATAATTACAATTGTGGGTGAGTGTGTTCTCCACCATTGACTTTCATTGGCAGAGTGCTTTTTGGAATCACCGGCAATTGTTAATGATCCAAAAAGGCCCAAGTGGGTCCCACTCCTAGGCCTGAAGTAAGATTTTCCAGTGGGCAAACATTTACTAAATAATTCATAAGTGAAAATTGTAGAAATTAGCTGTTTTATTCATTAAATGATACAGTGCTGCCCATAATTATTCATACCCACATTTTGACTTAAAGAGAACCCGAGGTGGGTTTGAAGAATATTATCTGCATACAGAGGCTGGATCTGCCTATACAGCCCAGCCTCTGTTGCTATCCCAAACCCCCCTAAGGTCCCCCTGCACTCTGCAATCCCTCATAAATCACAGCCACGCTGCTGACAAACAGCTTGTCAGAGCTGGCTGTGTTTATCTCTATAGTGTCAGTCTGCTGCTCTCCCCGCCTCCTGCAGAACTCCAGTCCCCGCCTGCATCCCTTCCCTCCCTGCTGATTGGAGGGAAGGGACAAGGGCCGGGACCGGAGCTATGCAGGAGGCGGGGGAGCAGCTGAGACTGACACTACAGATGTAAACACAGCCTCACAGCACGGCTGTGATTTATGAGGGATTGCAGAGTGCAAGGGGACCTTAGGGGGGGTTGGGATAGCAACAGAGGCTGGGCTGTATAGGCAGATCCAGCCTCTGTATGCAGATAACATTCTTTAAACACACCTCGGGTTCTCTTTAAAGTTAATATTATTGAAACAGCAAGTAATTTTTTTACAGGAAATGACATGGCAGTATTGTGGAAAAAAAACATGTCTCAGCTTTTATTTACATCTGAGCAAAAAGTGTCCATTCCAAAATTATTCATACCCTTCACAAAGTGCCACAGTCTGTGGGAAAATCAAACGTTCTATACCATCCCAAATAGTCCAAGCTGTTCTAAAGCATCTTAATTACCCTGGTTAATTGGAAACAGCTGTTTTAATCAACTCAACAGGTGAAAAACAGCAGCTCTCTGCAGTTGGTTTGTGAACAGTCATAGCTAAGACAAAAGAGCTCAGTGAGGACCTGCGGCTGCACATTGTGGCTGCTCAGAAGTTAGGAAAGGGTTACAAGGACATTTCCAAATGTTTTCAAGTTCCAGTGGCTACAGTGCAAAGTATAATTAAAAAATACAAGATACTAATAGCTGCGCGCAGGACTATCCTGTGTAAATGGCTGGAATCTACCCCATCAACTGTGGCAATGCTCAAAATGAACTCTCTTATGTCTTTTTAATGGAACATTTACATACACTCCAAGCAAAAGAACAACGTACTAGGTCTTTTTTCAAAACTTGGAGGAACTATGTAACTCGTCAATTTTCATCACAACAGATAGAGGCCTTGATGAGAGACTTTATGTGGACTTCCTGGTACTATCTCGAGGATCTGGGATACACCTTGGGACCACTTAAGGTCTCCTCCAGACGATAAAAATCTCAAGATCATATCTCATAATCTAGTGGATTTACCCATACAGAACGACTCGTGGTGTGGGAAGGGAGGGATTGGGAGGGTTGAGGGTGGGGGGATGGATGTTAATATGAAACATGTAGTTTGTCTCACTATGCAATTTTCATCTTTTCTATACTTTCTTACCTTGTTATGCCTTTACCTTGTGAGCAAACCGAATAAAAATTATTAAGAAAAAAAAAATACAAGATGCTCTGCACTGTGGAAAATCTCAGAGAACGTGGTCAGAAGCCAAAAGTGACACCTGTACTGGCCAGGGGGATAGTAAGAGAGTTGAAAAAGAATCCAAGAATCGCCACCAAGGCCATCCTGGTGAATCTGGGCTCTGCTGTTGGCAATGTTTCAAGGCAGACAATCCAACGACACTGCATACTGCTGGGTTCCACGGATGCAGACCAAGGAGGATGCCACTTTTCTAGATAAGGCACACAAAAGCTCGCTTAGCCTTTGCAAATGCTCATCTGGACAAAGAAGACTTCTGGTCTTCTGTGTTATGGTCAGATGAAACAAAAATTGATTTGTCTGGTCACAATGATGTTTCCTTCATTTGGTATAAAAAAGGAGAAGCCTTCAACCTAAAGAACACCATCCCCACTGTCAAACATGGTGGTGGAAACCTAATTCTTTGGGGGTGTTTTTCAGCCAATGGAGCAGGGAACCTAATTGCAGTAAACAGCACCATGAAAAGAGCAATACATGAGGATTCTCAACGACAACATCAGGCAATCTGCATAGAAACTTGGTCTTGGGTACCAGTAGACATTTCAGCATGTCAATGGCGCAAAAAACACAGCAAAAGTGGTCAAGAAATGGTTATCAGACAACAACATTAATGTTTTGGAGTTGCTCAGCCAGAGTCCTGACTTGAATCAAACTGAGAATCTGTGGAGGGAGGTAAAGCTCAGGGTGATGGCAAGAGGACCCTCCAACCTGAAAGATTTGGAGCTCATTGCTAAAGAACAATGGGCAAAAATACTTGTGGAGACATGCAAAAAACTGGTCTGCAATTATAAGAAGCGTTTGATTGCTGTAATAGCCAATAAAGGCTTTTCTATTGATTATTGAGTAGGGTAAGAATAATTTTGGACTGGACACTTTTTGCTCAAATGTAAAAATGTTTTCTTTTCCACAATAATGCCTCTACTAGTACATTGTCTTATAATCTTTTGGGAGACACCTATGTCATTTCTCATCAATAAATAAAAGTAACTTTAAAGCGGACCCAAATCAAACATTTTTTTAAAATAAAATGTTTAGTTGCACCACTCTGACACATACAAAGATAAATAAATACTCCTTCAAGCCTATGAGCATTTCAGTGCATGCTTTTCACCCTTCTTTTTCCATTACTAGGGTTATACAGGTGGCAGCCATTAGCAATTCCTCCTTTGCTACTCCACCAGTTTGCCAGATTATTTCCCGTCAATAGGAAAGGAAGGGAGGGGTTCCTCCATTAAATGTAAAATATTTTATATTTGTCATCATGCAGCTGAAAAAAGGCTGCTATTTTTTATTATAATGTAGAAAATAGATTTTATTTCTGCAATGTTGTATTTTTAATTTGGGTCCACTTTAAGTCAAAATTTTCCAGGGGTATGAATAATCATGGGCAGCACTGTATGTCGTGCAGTTCCTGTCTAACTAAGTTAAACCAGCATCAGGATTGCTTCTGTTTCTATTTCAGTCTGTATGTTATCTGAGAAGTGAAGACAACAAACAGATGGCAAGACTGTTTAATAAAGTTTGTGATCTGGATTAAAATAAATATGGTATATAAATGTAATTTGATAAATTGAGGAAGCCCATTAGTAGCAGAACAAAATGGAAAAAAAAATTACAGCACAATTTTGCCTCTCAAGATCTGTGTCTTTGATGTAATTGTATTGCTATCACAGGGACAAAAAAAAACTAAGATTAATAATAAAAGTGCTTTTCGTTGGGAAAAACCCATAATAGCCTTGAATAGGACCATTTTACTTGCAACCTGGAGACATTTACTGCTGTGACATGCTGTCAGATGACAGAATTTTATTTCATAATTTGACAGAAAATACAGAACTATTACTTATTGTCAGCACACTTCCTGGCCATTAACCACTGCTGAGGTGTAAAATCAGGGATAGTTGACAAGACTTTTAACTGCCCCTAGTTACAGCCTAGAAACTAGTGTTGGGCGAACAGTGTTCGCCACTGTTCGGGTTCTGCAGAACATCACCCTGTTCGGGTGATGTTCGAGTTCGGCCGAACACCTGACGGTGCTCGGCCAAACCGTTCGGCCACATGGCCGAACTAAGAGCGCATGGCCGAACGTCCCCCGAACGTTCGGCTAGCGCTGTGATTGGCCGAACGGGTCACGTGGTTCGGGCCCGAACGCGCTCTGATTGGCCGAACGGTCACGTGGTTCGGGTAAATAAATACCCGAACCACGTCATATCTCCTCCATTTGTCTGTGGGTTTAGCTTTGGGTAGGCAGGCAGGGTAGTTCGCTCTCCAGCCACGCTAGCCAGGGTCCCCCCCAGTCATTGTGTGTCGCTGCTGGGAACAGTAGTACACCGCTCGCTCAGCCACACTATATATAGCATTGTTTACTGCCACTGTGTACCTCGCTCAGCCACGCTATATATATAGCATTGTGTTTTCTGACACTCTGTGTACACGGCTTAGCCTGACTAATATAGCATTGTGTGTACTGCCACTGTGCACCTCGCTCAGCCACGCTATATATAGCATTGTGTGTACTGCCACTGTGCACCTCGCTCAGCCACGCTATATATAGCATTGTGTGTACTGCCACTGTGCACCTCGCTCAGCCACGCTATATATATAGCATTGTGTTTTCTGACACTCTGTGTACACGGCTTAGCCTGACTAATATAGCATTGTGTGTACTGCCACTGTGCACCTCGCTCAGCCACGCTATATATAGCATTGTGTGTACTGCCACTGTGCACCTCGCTCAGCCACGCTATATATAGCATTGTGTGTACTGCCACTGTGCACCTCGCTCAGCCACGCTATATATAGCATTGTGTGTACTGCCACTGTGCACCTCGCTCAGCCACGCTATATATAGCATTGTGTGTACTGCCACTGTGCACCTCGCTCAGCCACGCTATATATATAGCATTGTGTTTTCTGACACTCTGTGTACACGGCTTAGCCTGACTAATATAGCATTGTGTGTACTGCCACTGTGCACCTCGCTCAGCCACGCTATATATAGCATTGTGTGTACTGCCACTGTGCACCTCGCTCAGCCACGCTATATATAGCATTGTGTTTTCTGACACTCTGTGTACACGGCTTAGCCTGACTAATATAGCATTGTGTGTACTGCCACTGTGCACCTCGCTCAGCCACGCTATATATAGCATTGTGTTTACTGCCACTCTGTGTACACCGCTCAGCCAGACTATATACCGTTGTTTACTGACACTCTGTGTACACCGCTCAGCCAGACTATATACCATTGTTTACTGACACTCTGTGTACACCGCTCAGCCAGACTATATACCATTGTTTACTGACACTCTGTGTACACCGCTCAGCCAGACTATATACCATTGTTTACTGACACTCTGTGTACACCGCTCAGCCAGACTATATACCATTGTTTACTGACACTCTGTGTACACCGCTCAGCCAGACTATATACCATTGTTTACTGACACTCTGTGTACACCGCTCAGCCAGACTATATACCATTGTTTACTGACACTCTGTGTACACCTCTCAGCCAGACTATATTGCATTGTTTACTGACACTCTGTGTACACTGCTCAGCCAGACTATATACCATTGTTTACTGACACTCTGTGTACACCGCTCAGCCAGACTATATACCATTGTTTACTGACACTCTGTGTACACCGCTCAGCCAGACTATATACCATTGTTTACTGACACTCTGTGTACACCGCTCAGCCAGACTATATACCATTGTTTACTGACACTCTGTGTACACCGCTCAGCCAGACTATATACCATTGTTTACTGACACTCTGTGTACACCGCTCAGCCAGACTATATACCATTGTTTACTGACACTCTGTGTACACCGCTCAGCCAGACTATATACCATTGTTTACTGACACTCTGTGTACACTGCTCAGCCAGACTATATACCATTGTTTACTGCCACTCTGATTCTGCTGGGAACAGTAGTACACCGCTCGCTCAGCCAGACTATATGGCATTGTGTTTACTGCCACTCTGTGTACACCGCTCAGCCACACTATATAGCATTGCGTACTCTGCCAGTCAGTGTGTATATTGCTGGGATCAGTAATACTCCACTCACCGTCAACCACTATATGAGCTCAACATGAGTTCCCCAGAGACCTCCGCTGTGAGCAGCACTCCCAACAACAGCAACAGCCAACGCCCCACGCAAGCTATAACATCCACCCCAGCAGCCAGTGGTCAGCAGCAGCCCTCCCCGGAGGAGAACGTTGTGTCCATCGGTCCGGCGCCAGAGCGATTAATGAGGGCTGCCATTGAGGAGATGATGGGGCCTGATGTGGAGGAGGAGGTCTGGCTCAGGCCAGCATCCCAAGTTAATGTTGAGGACGATGAGGGGTCTGTGTCTGGGGATGTTGGGGTGGCAGAGGTGGTGGGTGGGTCAGACTCAGGAGAAGAGTTGTATGATGAGGATGATGATCGGGACCATCTGTATGTGCCTCAGAGTCTGACCCCGGAAAACATGTTGTATCGTGTGTTTAGGTACTAAAATCTGCGTTCCCTCCCAGTAGTGTTGGGCGAACAGTGTTTGCCACTGTTCGGGTTCTGCAGAACATCACCCTGTTCGGGGTGACTATATAGCAGACTATATAGCATTGTGTTTAATGCCACTCTGTGTACACGGCTCAGCCACACTATATAGCATTGTGTTTACTTCCACTCTGTGTCTGCTGGGAACAGTAGTACACCGCTCACCCGCCACTGTATAGCATTGTGCTCTGTGTCGCTGCTGACAAAAGTGGTACACCGCTCACCCACCACTGTATAGCATTTCTGTACTGCCACTGTACTGCTGCCAGTCAGCGTGTACTTTAAGGATAAGTGAAATGAGGAAGAAATCCGGTGAAAGAGGGAGGGGCAAGGGAAGAGGTGTTTCCCCTGACGGTTCACGTACAGGCCACAGGGGAGCACCCAAGAAAACCCACTCAATACCGCCCATGTTGTCCAGGACAACAACCCTCACAGATCCAAAAGAACAGGACCAGATAATTACTTGGATGACCTCTCAAGCGTCCAGCAGTGGGTTAAGCAGCACCAGCACATCACGCACGAGGTCCGAGTCCTCAGCCAGTTACAAGGAGCCAGTGGGCACAAAGCTGACACAACCGGCAGCGACACCACGCACACAACTGCCAGATAACCAGACGACGTTGGAGTGAGCTGCGCAGAGGTTGTTCTGGGGAGCTCTACTCCACGGCGGCGGCCCCCCACAATGACATATGACGAGTTTGAGGAGATGGAAGAGGAGGGTATGGACAATGTGGACATAGACCCAGATTTTGTTTGTGAACGAGAACATCGCCGTCGTAGCAGCAGCACAGATGAGTCTGTTGAGGAACCCACTGCTGCACGAGTTCGCCTTGTGCCACAAGGTAGGCGGCGCGCAATTTCAGGCACCGCAAGCATGGTTCAAGTGAGAGGCAAAAGAGGCGCAAACAGAAATCGCCAGCAAGGCAGGTGCTCCAAAGTCTGGGCTTTCTTTGAAGACTGCACTGAGGATGTTACCATGGCGATTTGCAAGGTGTGCAAGACCCGCCTGAGCAGGGGGAAAAGTATTAACAACCTCTCCACCACCAGCATGAGCCGCCACATTCTATCCAAACATCCCACACTGTGGGCAAACGCGGCAGGACAGGGTACCACCAGCAACACTGCCTCCCTTGGGTTCACCAGACTCACCACCAGACCCGCCTCAGCAGCAGCAGTAGTCTAGCCATTGCGTGGTTCACAACATTCACAAACATCAGACGATGCTGACACTGTCACTTTCCGGACTAGTGCTCTTGAGGTCTCCCAGTGTTCATCAAACACAACAACCAACAGCCCTTCGGTGTGCAGCCCTACGGTTGAGTTGTCTGTCTCTGAGATGTTTGAGCGCAAGAGGAAATTGCCAGCAAATGACCCCCGGGCCGTGGCAGTAACAGCCAGCCAGCATAGCCAAGGTTCTGGCCTGCGAAATGCTGCCATATCGAGTGGTGGAGACAAACAGCTTCAAGGGCATGATGTCAGTGGCCATCCCACGTTACGTGGTTCCCAGCCGCTACCACTTTGCGCGCTCTGCAGTGCCTGAGTTGCATGAGCACGTGGTCAGCTAAATAACCCGAAGCTTGAAGAATGCCGTTGCCTGCAAGGTTCACCTCACCACTGACACCTGGACGAGTGCGTTCGGCCAGGGTCGATACATCTCCCTTACCGCGCACTGGGTGAACCTTGTGGAGCCTGGCAGCGATTCCTCACCTGCTACGGCGCGGGTGTTGCCCACGCCGCAAACAGCTGCACTGCCGTCCCGCCCACTGGATAACAACAGCAGCACCTACCTCTCTGACTCCTTCTCCTCCAACGCATCTCAAAGCTGTACCTCATCCGGAAACGCTAACCCAGCACCAGCAGCAGTAGGATCGTGGAAGCAGTGCAGCACAGCTGTTGGCATGCGTCAGCAAGCGTTGCTGAAGCTGATCTGCCTTGGGGATAAGCAGAACACAGGGGAGGAAATTTGGAGGGGAATAAAGGAACAGACAGATTTGTGGCTGGCACCGCTGGACCTGAAACCGGGCATGAAGCTAGACACCTGGCACGAACTGGCAATGTACGCAATAGAGGTGCTGGCTTGCCCGGCAGCCAGCGTTATGTCAGAACGCTGTTTCAGTGCTGCCGGAGGCATCGTCACAGATCGGCGTATCCGCCTCTCCACAGAAAATGCAGACCGTCTGACTCAAATTAAAATGAATCAATCCTGGATTGGAAACGACTACGCAACACTCCAGGACCCCAACCAAGTAACATGACCAATGAACATCTGGGATGGTTTAGCGTTTCCGGTCCCTGTTTATTGAACCTCTCATCTGTATTACATTTATGACTGCATGGCGGTACAAAGCATGCTATCCGCACGCTTCTTGTCCTCATGCAAGGCCTGGGTTGTTGTGTCTCACAAAGCGTGGCCTTCTCCTCCTGCGCCTCCTCCTGTTCCATCACGTGTGCTGCTGCTGCTGGGTTAGCGTTGCCGGTCCCTGTTTATAGAACCTCTTATCTTTATTACATTTATGACTGCATGCATGGCGGTAAAAAGCATGCTATCCGAACGCTTTTTGTCCTCATGCAAGGCCTGGGTTGTTGTGTCTCACAAAGCGTGGCCTTCTCCTCCTGCGCCTCCTCCTGTTCCATCACGTGTGCTGCTGCTGCTGCTGCTGGGTTAGCGTTGCCGGTCCCTGTTTATGGAACCTCTTATCTTTATTACATTTATGACTGCATGGCGGTACAAAGCATGCTATCCGCACGCTTCTTGTCCTCATGCAAGGCCTGGGTTGTTGTGTCTCACAAAGCGTGGCCTTCTCCTCCTGCGCCTCCTCCTGTTCCATCACGTGTGCTGCTGCTGGGTTAGCATTACCGGTCCCTTTTCCTGGAACCTCTTATATGTATTACATTTATGACTGCATGCCGACAAAAAACATGTTACCTGTGCAAAGAAAACAGACATTTCCCGCATTTAAAAGACAGTTTTCCCTTTGAAACTTTAAAATCGATTTTCTCAAAAACTATAAGCTCTTTTTGCTAATTTTTTTTTCCTCTTGTACCCACTCCCAAGGTGCACATACCCTGTAAATTTGGGGTATGTAGCATGTAAGGAGGCTTTACAAACCACAAAAGTTCGGGTCCCCATTGACTTCCATTATGTTCGGAGTTCGGGTCGAACACCCGAACATCGCGGCCATGTTCGGCCTGTTCGGCCCGAACCCGAACATCTAGATGTTCGCCCAACACTACTAGAAACTACACCATATTTTCTACTAATAGATGTTATCCAAACAACCATTTAATGTATTTTCTCTTTGATGCAGTTATCCTGTATACGTTGGAGCTGTGTTTATTTACATAGAAAGAGGGAGTGCTAGCATTACCTCTTCTCCTTATGTACTTACCATATTTTTGTCGCTGTATAAGACACACTTTTTCTCCCCCAAAAATGGGGAGAAAAAGTCCCTGCATCTTATACGGCAAAGGCAGGGAATCCCCGACTTAATAACGCCTGCCGATACGAACCGCGACCTGCCGCCATGTCGGGGATTCCCTGCCTTTCTGCGTCCCCCCCCCCAGATGGAGTGTAAATAGCAGCAGCAACTTATCTTTGGCAGGCTCCCGCGCTGATCCTAGATAATTGCGCTGCCCCCTGCTAGCCTCCTCATCCTCCCCCCTGCTTATCTGGCCCCCCGGGTGTAGGAATAAGTATTGGTAGCTTACCTCCGCAGTGCGCCCGCGATGACTGCAGACATCCGTCTTCCAGGCACTTCTCGCTCTAGTGACCGGCTTTGAACTGCGCGTCATCAGTTCAAGCCGGTCACTAGAGCGAGAAGTGCCTGGAAGACAGATGTCTGCAGTCATCGCGGGCGCACTGCGGAGGTAAGCTACCGATACTTATTCCTACACCCGGGGGGGCCAGATAAGCAGGGGGGAGGCAGAGGAGGCTAGCGGGGGGGCAACGCAATGATCTAGGATCAGCGCGGGAGCCTGCCAAAGGTAAGTTGCCACTGCTATTGACACTCCATCCGGGGGGGCCATGAGACCCAGGCAGGGGGGCAAATGAGGACATATGGGGGGCACAGAAAGACACATGGGGGCACATGAGCACACACAGGACACATGGGGGGGCACAGGAGGACATATAGGGGCACATATAGGGGCACAGGAGCACACAGGAGGACACATGGGGGCACATGAGAACACACAGGAGGACACATGGGGGGCACAGAAGGACACATGAGGGGCACAGAAGGACACACAGGAGGACACATGGGGGCACAGAAGGACACATGGGGGGCACATGGGGACACAGGAGGACACATGGGGGGCACAGAAGGACACATGGGGAACATGAGGACACACAGGAGAACACTGGGAACACTGGGGGGGCACAGAAGGGCACATGAGGACACATGGGGGGAACAGGAGGACACATGGGAGGCACAGGAGGACACATGGGGCACATGAGGAGACACAGAAGGACACATGGGGATATGGGGGGCACAGGAGCACACATGAGGACACACAGAAGGACATGTACAAGACGCTCCTGGAATATGGACGCACCAGGTTTAGTATTTTTTTTTCCCCTGGTTTTTGCCCTCTAAACCTGGGTGCGTCTTATATTCCGGAGCATCTTATATGGCGCAAAATATGGTAAACCTTTCAACAGAAGTCACTAAATAGTTAGACTACACACCTTTGCTTGCAGTACGGACAGTAATATTACAATTAGCCAAAAACCTGACCGCAGTAACCCGATTTCCGCTGAAAAATTCTGCATGCTCTGATAGGTCCAATATTACCAAGTATTTCCGAATTTCAAATCTTTTGTTTTCCGTAAAACTGGACATTTTAGGTCAATCACAGGACTGAACAGACGACGATTAATTTTTCTGCGGAAATTGGATTTTCAAAGCAATTTTAAGCCAATTAGAAGACTCTGTAAGACTCGGCAATATCAGAGTCTTGATTGGAAAAAATGTACTGCAGTATTCCAATTTCCTCTGAAAAATTCTGCATTTTTTGATCGTTCCTAAACTTCTGACTTGGAAGTATTTGGCCAATCAGAGAATTTGGTAGTATACGTATTAAAGAGAACCTGTACTGAGTAAAAATATTTAAAATAAACACATGAGGTAAATTCAAATGAACATTACATAGTTACCTTGCCCTCAGTTCCTCTCAGAAGCTCACCATTTTCTTCTGACAATAATCCCTTCCAGTTCTGACAATATTTTGTCAGATCTGAAATATATCAGTTGCTGTCAGTAAAATATCAGTTGCTGTCAGTTATAGCTGAGAGGAAAACTGATGTACCAGGTGATGTCCAGGGATGCTCGGATGTGCCTCATCCACGAATTCGGAAATCCGCGTGGTTGCAAAAAAAAATCCGCATTCGGCCCCGCCGCATGCGGATTTTCGTCCGCGTCCACGCAACCACGCGGATTTTTTCCCGTGAATGGCGTAATCACGCGCGGATTCACGCCCGGAGGCGGATTTTCTTTTAACGTTAATAACAAAGCCCCCATACATGCTACAGTTCCCCAAATAGCATGGATTATCGAGGTGATAAGGGGCAACATAACTTCAACATAAAAAATTCCCCCCAAAAAATTTTTTCAAGGGAAAATGGATTTTAAAGTGAAATCAACACTTTAAATGGGGCTATTAATTGGTAATAAGTGGTTTTAAAAAGGGATATACGCGTTAAGCAGTCAAAGAGGTGAAGGCGAGTTCCAATGGCACTTGGCGGCGAAGGTACCGCTGGAGGAGGATGAGTGGCTGACGGCAAAAAGGCTCCAGAGAGGTTTTTGTAATTTTTTTTTTTTTTTTTTTTGCAGCAATTAGCAATGACATCGCAGCAGAGTTGTCAGTGGACACGGGCAGTGTGAACGCAGAGTGCAGTGGTGGTAGCGAGTCAGGAGAAGGACTATGCGGGCGGTCAGTTCAGCAGCACAGAAGGACCACGGCAACATACTGGTGGTAGTAGTAGCAGCACAGCGTCATAGTGCTGGACAAAAAATTAAATGCACCCGGCGACCCGGGCAGTGTGAACGCAGAGTGTAGTAGCGACTGAGTCAGGAGGACAAAGCGGGCGGTCAGTTCAGCAGCAGCAGCACAGTAGTAGTAGCACAGCGTCATAGTGCTGGCCAAAAAATTAAATGCACCCGGCGACCCGGGCAGTGTGAACGCAGAGTGTAGTAGCGACTGAGTCAGGAGGACAAAGCGGGCGGTCAGTTCAGCAGCTCAGAAGGAGGACCATGGCAACTTACTGGTAGTAGTACCATAACACCAAAAAATTAACCAAGGTAGGCACTAGGCAGGTAGTAAATGTCTTTATAAAGGCAGGCATAGTTAACAACAGCACACGCAGCAGCCACTTCACGTCCCCCTGTGTCCGACAATAGGGGCCAGGAACTCACCTTCCACCCAAGCCTGGTTGATTTTCAGGAAGGTGAGTTTGTCCACAGAGGCGTGGGAGAGCTGAGAGCGCTTCTCTGTGACCACGCCACCGGCCGCACTAAAGCATCTCTCTGAGAGGACACTGGAAGGAGGGCAGGATAGGAGTTCCAGGGCGTACTGGGAAAGCTCGCTCCAGATGTCCAGTCTCTTGACCCAGTACTCCAAGGGGTCCACGGGGCTGTCGGTGTCATTGAGCCCGCTGGATGACCCCATATAGTCAGACACCATGGTGGTCAGTCGTTGCTTGTGCTGGTTGGTGGTGGATGCTGTGGCGGGCACCTCTGTTCTGGGCTGCTGCACTGCATACAGGCTCTTGCTTAGGCTCTTCAGGTCTCCGGGGCGCCAGTTGCTGCTGCTGCTGCTGGTGGTTGTTGTTGTGCTGCTAGTGGCAATGGCAGGCACCTCTTGCTGGCTTGGCAGAGCAGTTACAGTGGGGGTGGAAGGCTGGGGGAATGCTTCCAGTAGTCTGCGCACAAGGGCCTCCTTCAACTCCCTTGTGCGTTGCTCGGTGGTGGATGGCGTCATTAAGTCTCCCAGCTTCCCCTTCAGACGGTGATCAAGCATCAAGGTAATCCAGATGTCCTCCCTTGAACGCATCTGGATCACCCGGGGGTCCCTGCGAAGGCAGCGCAACATGTGCACAGCCATGGGAAACAAGTGGGCCCTGCCAGCAAGATCTTCCTCGTCCTCGTCATTGTCCCATAACGCATGCCTGTCCTCTTCCTGTGCCATGTCGTTGTCCTCCTCAAACCGCCATCCACGTACAACGCCTGCTGCACTCTGCTCCTCCTCCTCCTCCTCATTCAGGTTAGGGACCTCCAACTCTTCCACTACCTGCTGTGAGCCCTCCTCTGAGCTGGACTGTGCTGCCATCTGCTCCTGTTCTTCCAACTGCCTCAGGGCTTCATCCCCACGCTCAATTAAATTGTCCATTGCCTGCACCAGTAGACAAACCAAGGGCACCCACTGGCACACAGAGGCCCGCTCCTCACTGACCATCTTGGTTGCCTCCAGGAAGGGACTCAGCACCAGGCATACTTGCTGCATCAGTGTCCACTGAGTGGCAGTAATCATGGGGACTTGCTGGTTGCTGGGGACACTTGGGTCTAGCATGTAGGCCCTAAGAGCCAGCCTGTGCTGACACAGCCGCTCCAACATGGCCAGAGTCGAATTCCAGCGAACTGGCATTTCGATGATCATCCAGGGTTGTGGCCTTCCATACTGCTGCTGTAAGGTGGACAAGAGTGCAGAGGCAGTGGCTGACAGGCGGAAAAAGCGTACCACCGCCCGGGCATCCTGCAGCAGCTCGCTCATCCCCTGGTAGGTGCGCAAGAAGCGCTGCACCACAAGATTGAGCACGTGGGCCAAGCAGGGGATGTGCTGGAGGTTTCCCTGCTGCACTGCTGCCACCAGGTTGGCCCCGTTATCGGCTGCCACATACCCCACTTCCAGGCCTCTGGGGGTCATCCACCTCCGCTCCTGCTTCCTGAGGGCGGCCAGGACGTTGGTGGCCGTAAGCCTCTCCTTCCCCAGGGTCACCAATTTTAAAAGGGCTTGGCAGTGCCGAGGCTTGGCGCTGCTGCTGCCGAGGCGGGCTTGCTTTCCGGGTGCTGAGGGAGTGTCGTGACAGGACCCTTCTGCATCCCCCCTGATCTCGCGTGGTGGCACCACTAGCTGGGCTGATGCGCTCTTGTCCTCCCTCCCTTCCATCAGTGTCACCCAGTGGGCCGTAAAGGACAGGTAGCGACCTGTCCCAAATCTGCTACTCCACGAGTCCATGGTCACGTGGACCCGCTTGCCCACAGAGTAGTCCAGGGAACGGGCCACGTTTTCCACCGCAAACTTGTGGAGTGCTGGGATTGCGCTCCTGCTGAAATAGTGGCGACTGGGGACTTGCCACTCGGGGATGCCAAATTGGAGCAGCGTCCGCATGGCGCTCCCCTCCTGCACCAGGGAGTAGGGAAGCAGCTGTGATGCCATGGCCCGGGCCAGCAAGCCATTTAGTTTGCGGATCCGCCTGTGGCTTGGAAGCAGAGGCTTGGTCAGACCCTGAAAGGTGTCGCTCAGCAGGGCCTGACGATGCTGGGATGCAGGGGAGACAGAGGAGAGAGACGAACACTGGCTGCCAGCCTCAATGTCTGTGTCCTGAGCAGCCGAGGTGGAAGAGCGCTTGCGTGCTACTACTGCTGCTGCTGTGGGGGATTCACGACCCTGAGGGAGGGAGGATGCTGCTGTGCTGGTGGGCCTTCTGCTCTCAGGAACCCCTGCCAGCAGTGCCTGCTTCCTCTTAAAGTCCGCATACTCGCGGCAGTGGCGGCTTCTCAGGTGGCCCTGGAGGGATGAGGTACCCATCTTGCTCAGACTTTTCCCACGGCTCAATCTTTTGCTGCATAACCTGCACACCGCATACCTTTTGTCATCAGTACATTCCTCAAAGCAATCCCACACTGGTGACTTTAATTTACTGCGGCCCCCACTAGCAGAGGGTGCAGCGGAGCAATGTGTGGTAGTAGTTGCCGGGGGTTGCATGGTGGTGGTGCCGGCTGAAGCAGTGTCCTGTCTACTTCCTCCACGCCCACTGCTGCCGATGCCCCTGCCCCTGCCTGACATATGGCGATATCCTTGCCTAGGCCGAGGTGACTCGTCATCCTGCTCTGACCATTCTTCCACGGACTCAGCAGGCTGCACATAGTTAGGGTCTACAACGTCATCATCAGCTGCATCATCATAATCTAGCTCTTCCTCTGACTCCCCCGCCTCCTCTTCTGTCCCTACATCCCCAGACACAGACCCCTCTTCTTCATCACCAGAACTCAACAACGCTTGTGATTGTGGCCCGATCTCAATCTCTGCCACATCAGTCCCCAGTAAGTCCTGTGCTTCTTGCATCAGCAGGTTCCCAGATGCCGGACTGAGGGACAGAACGCTGTCATCCTGGGAGGGCTGCTGACCAGTGGGTGCTGGGGTGGATGTCACAACAAGCGTGGGATGTTGGCAGCTGCTGCTACTGCTTTGAGTGGTGCTCACAGTAGAGGTCTGGGAGGAAGTCATGATGTCCATGAGTACGTCAGGTTCCATTTGCTCAACCACCACACGGGGACCAGAAACTTTAAAATATTTGGACAATGGCGTCCACTGATTCGGCCCAGGCTTTGCTGCCCCCTTTTCTGCTGCATCACGACCACGTACAGCTGGGCGTCCTCTCCCTGGACGTGGAGCAGTCCCAGAAGTGGCTGAGGCAATTGAACTCCCTTTCCTCTCACCCCGCGAAACCCTGCCAGACATGTTGCTAGTAATGAATCACTGGATGCAGTGGGCACAGTACAAGGTCACTGAAGGATGCAGTGGGCACAGTACAAGGTCACTGAAGGATGCAGTGGGCACAGTACAAGGTCACTGAAGGATGCAGTGGGCACAGTACAAGGTCACTGAAGGATGCAGTGGGCACAGTACAAGGTCACTGAAGGATGCAGTGGGCACAGCAGTGGGCACTGGATATACAACTAGGTCACTGAAGGATGCAGTGGCCACAGTACAAGGTCACTGAAGGATGCAGTGGGCACAGCAGTGGGCACTGGATATACAACTAGGTCACTGAAGGATGCAGTGGGCACAGTACAAGGTCACTGAAGGATGCAGTGGCCACAGTACAAGGTCACTGAAGGATGCAGTGGGCACAGCAGTGGGCACTGGATATACAACTAGGTCACTGAAGGATGCAGTGGCCACAGTACAAGGTCACTGAAGGATGCAGTGGGCACAGCAGTGGGCACTGGATATACAACTAGGTCACTGAAGGATGCAGTGGGCACACAAGGATGTCACACTGTGTAATGAGATGCTCATATGCCAGCGAGCGAGCGAGCAGTGGGCACTGGGCACGGCACAAGGTCACTGACAGAATGAATGAACAGCGCTGGCAGAGAGTGGCGGCGCCGGCGGTGTGACTGGCTGCCTGCAAATAGTACAAGTGTATAACTGTCACTGGAATATACAAGTGAACACTGCAGCTGCACTAACCTGCCTGCCTGCACTAAACACAGATAATCCCCACTCCCACTACACTGCAGCACTGAACCTGCCTGCACAGCACTACACACAGTTAAATAATCACTAGACTCCCACACTCCCACTAAACTACACTGACTACAACTAACTACAGCAATCACTCACTGACTAGCTAAGTGTGTACAGTATAAGAGCAGTGTTAGCAAAAAAAACGCTTTGTTTTTAACACAATAAATGCACTTGCTCAAACAACAATGGCCTGGAGATAATCCTCTCAGCACCACAGTCTAGTAGCAAGGACAGAGCTTTTCCATCATGGCCGCCGCTTTATATTCAGGAGGTGAGGGCATAGCTCCCCTCCTGTGATTGGTTGCTAGGGCCTGGCTGGGGCACTCTGATTGGCCTGCAATGTGTCACTTCCGCATAGTTTGACGCATTTCCGGAAACCACGACTTCAGCCCCGGGTTTCACGAGCGTGAATGCGGATTTCTGTCCGCATTCACGCAAAGCCGAAGTAGATTTTCGTGGTTGAAAATCTATTCACGAATTTTCGTGTCCGGGGCGGAATGCGTCAAAATGGTCGTGAATCCACGCGTAAGCGTGATCACGACCTGGCGGTGAGCACCACTGGTGATGTCCATGTTTTCCTATGGCTCAAGTGGGCGATGTTACAGTTTAACTGTGTGCTGACCGGGAAGCTGTTATGGGTAATGACCATTTTCAAAATGGAGGACGGAAAATTCCCTTGATCACAGTGAACAAACAGGACGCGGGACAGGAGAAAGACACTGAGGAATAGACTACATGGAAGGTAAGTGTGACTTGTGTATGCTTATTTTGACTTTTAATTTTCAGTTCAAGTTTTCTTTAAAGATATGCGCATAAGTGTTGCTCCCAAATTTTCGCCAAAGGTATCTTCGCATCGAAAATGCCATTTTTGTTTGAGATTTTTTTTCACGAAATTACACTTACATTTTCACAATCGAGATTTCCATGTAAATTTGCTAACATTTTCGCCTAATGAGTGCAGACTTTCGCGGTTAATAGCAAAGCCCCCTTAACAGCTAGAATCACCAAATTTGCAGGGTATGTTAAGGTGAACAGTGGGTATAAGAGGAAAAAAAGACCTCATAGTTTTGGAGACAATGAATTTTAAAATTATGAAAGGATATAAGTATATATTTAAATGCGGTAAATGACAGATTATGTATCAATGTAACAGTAGTGTAAATTTACATATATCAAAAGAAAGAGCAATGAATTTCATGATGGGGTATCCAGGGGGTCCTTACTAGTGATGTTGCGAGCATTTGCAGCAAATTTGCATTCGCGAACCAACAATTTCAAGTTCATAACACCACTAGTGCGGACCCCCCCACCCGAAATTCCAACATGAAATTCACTGCTGATAAAAGTACATTTACACTACCGTTACATTGCTACATTATCTGTCATTTACCACTTTAAATGTATACCATATTTTTCAGTCCATAAGACAGACTTTTTCTTACCCAAAAAGTGACTGTGTCTTATGGTCCGAATGCAGTGCAGGGAACAGCAAAATAAATTAAAAGTGCAGGCAGCAACAGTTCACCATCGCGCTTACACTTCTCCCGGGCTTCCCCAGTCTCCCCGCCTCTTACATGTCACGCCTTTGTGCACACCAGGAATGTCGTCCGTACAGGAATCCTCATACAACATGGCAGCTGCAGCGTCCTGAGGTACCGGGACTCTTCTCCCCCGCTGGCATTGTTTGGCCCCAGAGCGATTGCATCAGATAGAGCTGCATGGGGGAAAGTGGCTAGCAGGTGGAGGGATGCCGGGAAAGCCAGCCGCGAAGAGGATGGGCTCTCTGACAGTCAACCGGATAACCCCTGGTGTCACATTGTCACGCAGTGCAGATTGGGAAGTGCAGACAGTGCAAGAAAGAAGATAGCAGCTGCAGTGCCTGTGGGTCCCAGGACTCATCTCCCCCACCACCGCCGGCGTCATTTGGCCCTAGTGCGCTTTTGGCAGATAGAACTGAGCGAGGGAAAGTGGCTAGCAGGCGGAGGGATGTCGGGAAAGCCAGCTGCGAAGAAGATGAGCTCTCTGAAAGGTGACCTGATACCCCCTGGTGTCATACCGTGCACACTGGGAAGTGCAGACAGCGCAAGGAAGAAGATGGCAGCTGCAGTGCCTGAGGGTCCCAGGACTCATCTTCACTGGCATCATTTGACCTCAGCGTGCTTGTGGCAGAAAGAAAACATGCCTCGCATTTTTTGGAGCTTTTTTTGTAGCAGATGTCATATTTTGTTACAGTAAAGCTGTTACTGAACAGCTTCTGTAACAAAAATGCCTGGAAAACCGCTCTGATCTACTGTTTTTCAGAGTGGTTTTCCACTTTCTTATACTTTAACATTGAGGCAGAAACGCCTCAGAAATCTAAAAAATGCTGCAGCTCCGGAGTTTGCGTTTGTGGAAAAAACAAACCGCTCTGGAGTTAAAAGCAAAGGAGGGTCAGAGCACCACTATATAGTTTTCTATTGGCCAGGAAGGGACAGAGGGGCAGGGAGTGCACGAAGGCGCTGCTATGGTGGCGATATGAAACTGCTGGATGCAGCGGCCATCATGGGGGGAAAATGGTGCGTGTCAGACGCACTACAATATCCAGTGGTCGCACCCTGTCCACGAACAGCGCTCCAAGGAAGTGCTTTTGTCTTTAAGTGCCCCTGTCTACATGCTAGGGTGGATGACGTCCACCCTCTGAAAAAAGCAGGTGGACGTCTTCCACCCACGTTCACGCAGGACTCGACCCCTGCTCCAGAACCGCTCTGGTGTGCACCAGCCCTAAAATCGATTTTCTCCAAAACTATGAGGTATTTTTGAACACATTTTTTTCCTTTTTTTCCTTGTACCAGCTGTTCTCCCTAACATTTCCTGCAAATTTGATGATTCTAGCTGGTAAGGGGGCTGTGCTATTAGCCTCAAAAGTCGGCAGCTGTTAGGCGTCTTTTCCTGTCGAATCGAAAATTGTACTTATTTGTGCAAAAATAAGGCGAAAAGAATATTAGCATTTTCACTCATCACTGGTCTGCATAATAGCGGACAACCATAAAATATAACAGATTCTGCAAAAGAGTATTTTAAAAAAATAGAAATTTTTATTTAAAAGATGGCAAAAAAAATACTCACAAACCAGAATTGGAAATTTGAGGAATTGGTAGTTGCCATTTGCTGAATGTGGAATCTCTGCGGAAATAGAAATCACCATTTTGGACCATCCCTATATGTGGGTGGGACTTCTGAATATAAGGGAATATGTGGGTTGTAGGGTGGGACTTTCCATCATAACAAATATAACCCCCACCATAACAAATTTATATCAGCACATCAGAGCCAGTCCTGCCAAAACACAAGATTAACTATCTCCTTTTGGTACCATGTTGGGGAAGCTAACATTTTTCTTCTTTTCGGGACTCCTGTCGTACTGTAATACTGTAAGCCTCGGCACCCCCTATTGCTATGCAACTGCTAAAGGTCCTTGTTTTACACTTAATTATGTCCAAAACGTGTTTTTTTATCCACACTGGCATTTTTATAGATCTAGAATTGCTATTCCCACAGGGTATATACATTTTGCAATAGTCATTAATAATCTGTTTGAAAGTTAGCCATTTACTTTCAGTGTCCATACCCTGTAATTTACTATCCCAGTCTACCAGACTTAATGAGTCTCTAAGCATCTTAAAGTTGTTGTTTTTTCTAAAATTCATTCATAGCTTTAGTTGTCCCCAGCTTACATCTCTGTTAAGTCCCGGGTCAAATGTTACCATATTATGGTCATTTTCCCCAAGTGTTCTCGAACTTGCACATTGGATATAGTATCTGGTCTATTTGAAATGGCTAAATTGAGGAGAGCATCTCCCCTGGTTGGTTTGGTTACCATCTGTGCCAGGTAATGATTTTGTAACATTGAAAAAATCGGTGAGCTGTTTCAATCAGTGTTGTTTGCAAATTTTGCCAAACTCATTTTCACATTGAAAATGTTATTTTTGATTTAATGAGAATTTTAGCAAAAATAACTTGTATTTTCGCTAAGACACAAAAAAAATCAATATTTTACCACAAAAATTGCAAAAATGCGTAAAACAATAATATACCTGTGAAATGCAATAATGTTTACTACTAAATTTGCAAAAAGCACAAAAAAAACCCAAATTTATTTTCAATGGCATTTTTGCTCGAAAATTGAATTTAACATTATTTACGCGAAATTTTATGCAAAAAGAATATTGGCATTTTCGGCAATCACTGGTTTACTGTTTCAGTTGATGTATGGATAATTGAAACCACCCATAGCTAACACACCATGTTTGCTTGCAGCTTGTTCAGCCTCCTGCAGTAATTGTATTTCTTCCATGTCTTTTATCTACGGAGGCTTACAACACACACACCAATAAGCAATTGACATTCTTTGCTTCTGGCATGAACACTTACCCATACAGATTCCACATTATCACAGTTTTAAGCCATGTCTTCCTACATAACCAGAGACAATGATGATTTAACAAACACAGACCCCTCTTCCTTTTTTATTTGGTCAATCTTTCTTAAAGACACTGTAACCCTCCAAATTTACCATCCGATCGTGGCTAGCATTCATCCATGTCTCTGTTATTCCTACAATATCATAGTCTTTATTTCTCATCAGCAACTCAAGTTCATCCATTTTATTTAAAATGATTCTTGCATTGGTTAACATACATCTAATGTTATTACCACCACAATCACCCTTTTTTGTAGCTCTTGCTGAAGCAGTAGAAGATTCAATCACCTTCTTATGTTTAGTCTTATGGCCCATACTCACGGGCTACTTTTCTAGCATGTCGCTAACACACGGGAGCGTGTGCGTGACAGTTCGGCGACAGCTCGTTGCCAGGTCCCTCTGCATACACACACGGAAGTAGGACTAGGGATGCGACAGAAGCTATCGCCGACGTTCCTCCCCCCTGCCGGAAACTCAATGCTCCGGCTATTAGGTTGCTGTCGCTAGTCCGCATACACATGCGGACTAGCGACAGTTGCGGCGAGGTTGCGCCGCCAATCGCCTGGCAACAGCAGCGATGTGCGACGGTTCGGGGTGCGCGCCTCATACTCACGGGCGACCTGTCGCCGCAACACGTGCACGCCACTTGGTTGCCCATGAGTATGGGCCATAACTCTTTGAGCCCCATAAACCCCTCTCCTGCCTCTATAATCACAGGTTCCCATTGTCTTTCTACTCTGACTAGTTCCCATGTACTTTCTAAACCTTCCTAACATTTGGTCACATGGAGATTTTTGTGTTTTCTTTTTTCATAACGGGTTCATAATTCCTTTCTGTGTTCACCAGGATGTAAAAACTAGTCAGTGTTTTTAGAGTTCTATGCTATTTTAGCATAATAACATGCATTTTTTCTATTGCATAAAGACCAAAAGAGGAATTTCTCAATTTTCTGCAAACTCGATGTAGATAAATGATGCAGGTTTATACATTATGCTTCAGATTCTTAATTATATTCCTGTGTTGAAGTCTTCTACCAACTGTTGTGAGCAGTGAGTGCAATATGGGCCAATCAAGTACAGAATAATTAAGCACAGATGAGCTTCAAAGCTAGCTGCATCCTTTAAAAAAAGATAAAAGTGACTGTTTTACTTGATATGTCCGATTTGATAAGTTGCACGTGTTTTTCCCTCAAGACTAACATCTCTCTGCTAGGGTTCTCTGCAGCATTTGTTGTGCTCATATTTGCATATTTTCTGAATATTGTTCAGTTTTCAACATGTGTAAAAAAAAAAAAATAGAAAGGAAACAAAATGGGCAGTAGAAACAGGTGTAGCTTATGAGCATAATTCCACTTCAAAAATGATACTATATCAATGTTACATTTATCTACTGGTATTTATTTATTCAATTTAATGGTACTCTAATCTTAAAGTTAATTTAAGCTTGCAGCAGCTATATCTCTCTCTGCCTGTGATCCTGTGCCGACCAGCTAGCCCCTGTGCTCACCACCTTATTTAAGCAGTCCTTATCGGATGGCGCAGTCCCCTCCTGCTTTAAGAGATCTAAAATTATACCAGTCCCAAAAAAAGCAGGCAGTACCGAGCACAATAACTTCCGGCCAGTGGCCCTAACCTCTAACATCATGAAGCTCCTCGAGCGGTTAGTCCTGGCCCACCTGAAGAAGTCCACGGACGCCCTTCTAGACCCGCTGCAATTTGCATACAGGGCAAACAGATCAGTGGAGGACGCCATCAATGCCAGCATGGCATACATCACCGATCATCTAGACAGCCCTGCCTCCTATGCTAGGATCCTGTTCCTTGACTTTAGCTCAGCGTTCAACACGATCTGCCCAGACATCCTGAACTCCAATCTGACGCAGCTCGGAGTTGACCCTACTCTTCGGGCATGGATCAAAGACTTCCTGACAAACAGAACACAGCAGGTGAAACTCGGTAACCACCTCTCCAGCGTTCGAACCACCAATACAGGGGCTCCTCAAGGCTGTGTTCTGTCACCTCTACTGTTCTCCCTCTATACCAACAACTGCATCTCATCTGCTGACTCTGTGAAAGTCATCAAATTTGCAGACGACACCACTATCATCGGCCTTATTGGTAGAAACGGGGAGCTGGAGTACCGCAGCGAAGTAGAGAGAATATGCAACTGGTGCGAGGACAACAACCTAGTCCTCAACGCAGCAAAGACTGTCGAGCTAGTCACTGATTTCAGGAGAAACCCTCCCCCCCCTCCAACCTGTCCTCATTGGGGGATCCGCAGTTTCTAGGGTGACATCGGTGCGGTTCCTTGGCACGACTCTAACAAACAATCTGAAGTGGGAGCAGAACACCACCAAAATCCAGAAGAAATCTCAGCAGAGGCTGTTCTTCCTGCGCCAACTGAAGAGATTTGGCATGCCCAGGGAGCTGCTGACCAGTTTCTATACTTCCACCATAGAATCCATCCTCTGCTCCTCAGTCATTGTCTGGTATGCTGGGGCAACGGCCAGCGACAAACACAAACTGCAGAGAGTCATAACGGACGCGGAGAAGATCTTCGGATCCCCTCTTCCACCTCTCGATCTCCTCCACTCCGCCAGGATGAGGAGGAGGGCCACCATGATCTCCCGGGACCCCGCTCACCCAGGCAGCCACTACTTCAAGCTCCTCCCGTTGGGCCGTCGCTATAGGGCTATACCATCCAAAACCACCAGGCGGATGAACACCTTCTTCCCCCAAGCTGTTCGGCTTCTGAACTCCAGTCTCCCCCTACCTGGCCCGCATACCAGCGTACTCTAGCTGGTTGTCAGCCGGCCCCCGCCGCTGCCGGCCTGGGCCCATCAAATGGACTAGAGGCCACTACCTACTTCCTTATTATTATCCTTAGTATTATTGCCTGTGCCGTGTTGTGTGTCTGTCTTGTATTATACCAATTATGCCTTTGAAATGTGTTGTGTGTCTGTCTTGTATTATACCAATTATGCCTTTGCCATGTGTACCACAAGTAATTCCGATTACAGCTCTTGCTGTACTTGGCGAAATAAAGTGATTCTGAGAATTCTGAGAATTCTGAGAATCTAATATAGGCAAGAAGATCAATGAAGCATGCTGGAAACCAAAGCAATAGTATACAGATATGTTAGCAACCTCTCATAATTCAAATCATTCCATTTTCTCCACTGATTCAGGGTTAGGTCAAAAATCTTCAGATGTCAGGAAGCAAGATTTACAGAATCTGAACCTATGTACAAACTTTGTATTATTATGTATTTATTTAGTGCTGCCCTTTTCTGCAGCTCTTTACATAGTGTACGCAGTCAAGCCACTGATTTTCCATCTGCGGAACTCACAATCTAAAACCTACCACAGCCAGCCATTTACTGCCTTTTGTTCCTATTTCTATTTTAGTCCAAAACCATTTTTTGCATACATTTGAAAAAGCCCTAAGTTGAGAAGGGCATTGGATAGCGGTAATAGAATATCGGTAGTGTTATCGACATTCTACTACATTGATATAGTAAAATATCAGTAATATTTACCAATATTCTACTGAACTAACCTCTCCCTACTCTCACACAGAACCCTCCCCTGGTGGTGCCTAACTCTTAACTCCCCCTTGGTGGTGTCTAACCCATAACACCCCCTTGGTGGTGCCAAACTCTTAATCCCTCTGGTGGTGTCAACATTTGTCCCCACCCCTGGTGGTGCCTAACCCTTAGTCTCAGCATCAACAAATAGAGGTTACAATTAGAAGCCGCTATAGCGTCTATACATTGTAAATAACAGCTAAAAGTAGTGGCTAGATATAGTGGCTATATATAGAAAATAGCAGCTACAAATAGTGGCTACAAATTGAATACTATGTGCGCCATTATTTCTGTACAGCCGCTAAAACTTGTGTTGTTTTCAAATGATCCTATTTTTTGTGGGGAATACATTAACCTTTCTGGTTGCCCAGAGGATACACACACACACAAATGCAAAAAGAACATACACATTCCACACAAATAGAGCCCTCTCCTAGATTTGAAACAATTACACCAGTGCTGCAGTGCAAAGTTGTTTTGGGCAGCTATTTTAACACAGTTCTAGTAGAGCAATAAAGCCTGGCACTAGATACCTGTGGAGGAACTGGAGCAACTATTTTACCTTGAACGGGGATAGGCATCTGTGGTCCCCTTATTGAAGGAGTGTCAAAAAAGTTGAAATGATCCCAGCACTGCTGGAGGCATTAACATAATTATAATTTATTGAACATCTTGATGCAAGAGAATACTGATATTGCGACACAGGTTGTCCACAGTGTGTGACGACCCAAAGCACGCAACTGCAGTTTGTTTTCCCGGTGGCCTGCATATGCTATTAGCCTCTAGCCTACCAAACTAGTACTACTACCCAGTCATGTGTTTAACAGGAGTGCCTGCACTACTCACGTTCACTTCCTTGGTATTTATACCCTTATTAAAGGGGACCTGCATATTCCATCATGTGACACATCTTCATGGGCACTGGAAGGAGGGCACAAGCACTGTGGGAAGAGGGTGGGCATTGCCTAATGAAAGTATATCAAGTCACTTTTTGCTTTTTCCACATATGTTTGATAACATTGGAAACTGTTGTACAATCTATATTAGGTCGTGTATTGGTAAATTTGTTTTACCTATTTGCAGTAAGACTACATAAGATTGTGCAATCAAGATTGCATGGTTTATACCCAACTTTAAAGACCAAAGACTCTATGTAAATGTTTGCTCACACAAACAAGCATTTCAACACAAGAAAAATAGTAAGCACGCATATTTTTCAGAAACACCACTAGTCTACTGCTTACATTATTTTCTGGAGCTGGAGAACTATTTACTTAGATTGTAAGCCTCTGGCAGGGTCCTCCTTCCCTAGTGTAATCTACAGGATCATGTACTCCTGTCCTATGACAGCCTGTACTTGTATTACTGGGCCTACCTAACCAGCCCATATCGCATGATCATGTATTTTGTACAATTGGCATGTATAACTTTGCTCTATGTTGTATAACCTTGTTATGTCTTTCATCCTTGTATCATTGTATATATTTATATTTATAAATACAATAAATAATAATAATATTTATTTTCAGGCATAAATATGCCTCATAACCTTTATATATAAACACATTTTCTATTTTCTGATAATTCGACATTTACCATTTTACGCTCAATCAAGAGGCTTGGCAGCAGTGAGATCCTCGGTTACCCCCTCACTGCAGCTTTCCTGCTGAAATGTATTGGCGCATTGAATTGAGTGCATTAATAAGTTCATGGTGGACTACGATGGTAGAACACTGCAATCCCTCGACATTAAACGTGCTCTGCAAAAGAGAGCCGTGCTTGCAGATTTACACTGTAAGTCAACAGATAGGAATAATATTCTCCTGGCAAGCAGTAATCACCCTTTCCCTTGATAATGGCTTGTCAAAGAGTCAATTTATTTAGAGCAAAATACATCATTTATTTATTTATTTAACACATTTCTATATCGTTAACGTTTTCCATGAAACGTAAAGATAGTACGGATCAGACCCCTAGTGAAATCAATCTACATGAATTATTTGTCAGTTAATGCCCAAATTGGATTTTCTTTTTTTTTAAGTCTGAGGTTTTCTCACGTCGACTTTACAAGTATAAAGTCCACGTACATCCAAAGTTCATAAATTAAAATAGGGCGCCTAGAAAAAGGGCACAGGGGTTTTCTGCTAGTAGATTATTGCCAAGATTAGCAATATTCTGCTATTGAATTCTTAATAAAATTTTGGTAATATTTACTTACTTTGTTTACATATTTTTTATGCAAAACAAAGTTTAGCCATATTTTATATGGCTAAACCTAACCCTACTCTCACACAGAACCCTCCCTCTATCCATCCTTAACTCTTAGACTCCCCCTGGTGGTTCCTAACCCTAAACCCCCTCTTGTGGTGTCTAACCCTAAGATCCCCCCAGTGGCACCCACTATGCAGTGTTGCTATTTGCATATCCACAAGCCCCGGCGCCTGGAATTCTATCGGGCCCCAAAATTTGAAATCTTTACTGCTAATCGGACGCATGCAAGCACCGAAATTTATCTTGATTGCCGCATATCAATGCCATTATAAAAGCCATGATTTTTGGCAAAAGAAGGTACATGCAGCATTTATAATAGGCACCTATGGTGGCGCTGTTTTTTACCACAAGGGCTCCTCCGCCCTTTTTTCCTGCTTCGATCCAAAGTAACTGAAATTCAAGCTAAGAGAGAATTTACAGCTTCATAACAGACCTTAATATATTTATAGAAACATTATTCTAAAGGTATCATAACAGAAGTACATCAAGTATGTCAAGATATACAAGCTTTATCACGTCTCCGTAATTTTCTTACTGATTTTGCAATTCGCTGAAATATTTGTGCATGCCTCTCTCGGGCTTATCCTACAGTAATATTTAATTCTGCCTTAAAACTAGTATATTATGAATTCAAAGGACATCAGGAATCCCTCCCAAGGTCGCACTCCTGCATGCATTCTCATTGTTCTCAAAACCTCAGACTTAAGTGATCTCGCAAATGACAGAACTTCATGAATCCTGTACTAAGATTGCCGTCTTGCTTCTCTTAGGCAGCTATGTAAGACAATGGCTTGAGTTGATAATGCCAGCTAAATTCCACCCGCTAGGGACCATTTACAATTTGAAGATCTAATCATTTTAAAATATGGCTGTCTAAGATGGATTTGAAGAAATTGATCCTGTTATATTTACAGACAGTGGCACAAGCTCATCTTCAGATATTAATGGCTTTCTGTGTTTGCCGTGCCCTGAGCAGATACACTTTGCAACATTCCTGATGACCAATTTCTTTTTATAACTTTAAAGAGTTCTACATATTTTTATTTTGAAATAGCGGGACCCAGGCAATTTTACTGAGAAAATTGCAGTGCACCTTTTAAAGGTCTTAAGGGATAAATATCCTCATAACAAATGCATGGTCCTATTTATTTTTATAGAATCTAGATATTTGCAAGATATCCAGATATTTGTAAGTGGCCATTTATGAACTTGGCACTGTTCTATGCATGCCCGATTATATAGAGATTTACAGGCTGAAAAGTAATGGTGCCAATAATAATAACAACTGAAGCAAAGGAAAAAAAATCAGTGTTGTTCATAGAAGGGATGGATTTTAAAAGTGTGACTCTGCTATCCCAAAGACAAAGCACACCCATCTCAATTTATTATATATTCCAAGTTAATTAATATGCTGCATCAAAGTTTGGACTGGCTTAGTATGTATGGAGACAGCTGTTCCTCGGGCTGCAGCTTATTTGAAAAAAGGAAACTTAGTCAGGTATGGAAGTCATGTGACTTTACATATATAACTGCTTCCCATGGGGTGATTGTGAGGTGAATGCCAGGGTCACTCATGGGCCAGTGACCCTGTGCTACTCCATGTATTTGCCAGCATAAGTGGATCATGCACTGTTGGCTGTTGTGCTCATATCTCAACCTACTCCTCCCACCATTGAAATTATAAAGCATCAGAAAAGACATGAGCACAACAGTCAGCAACAGGGTAGTTTCTAGGCAAAATTGCTCCCAGGACATGGGTGTTAAAATCACACCCCCTTGTGATGCGTTTTTTAGCCCTCCAGTATTGGTATCCAAGTATAGATGCCCCTATACAGGTATAGGTGCCCCAGTATAGGTATCCAGGTATAGGTGCCCCCAGTATAGGTTAGCCAGGTATAAGAGCCCCAGTATACATAAGCCAGGTATAGGTGCCCACAGTATAGGTTAGCCAGGTATAGGTGCTCCCAGTATAGGTATTTCCTATTGTGATATGTTTGAAAATTCACAGTTCAAAATCTTACTCAAGAATGATTGTCCTTCTTGTCCTAGTTAAGTACAGCAAGACCCCCAGTATTGCCTGATGCCAGTTACATCTGCTTGCCGTTTGCTTGAGCAGGCTGAAAAAGCACAACATACCCCCCTTCTACCCATCCTGTATCTTATAAAGGCTTTTTAGTGTCCTCTGGATAGAGCTTCTGACATGTCACCAGGCATGCTGCGGGTCACATGATGTGTTAGGAGCCATGCACGGATGCTGGAAAGCTGCTAGGAGCTACAGGAAGGGTAGAGGACGCCGCTTGGAGGCTCAGTAAGTATTTTATGTCCTGGTAACCCCTCCCCCGTAAAAACCAGAAGCACAGTACCCGTTATCCCCTCATGCATGGGAGTTCCACTTGCCTGAATTCTGGATAACGGGGACTTTGCTGTTTTCAGAGAATTCATTTAACTGGTTAGAAGATACTTAGTTAGCCGATGTCAAACAAATCACCCTTTTCAGGAGTCCTTTCAGCCATACCATTTGGTATTACGAGGATGTATTTACCAAATGTAAGTTAATTGCCATGCACAGGGCAATTCTACTGGTGCTTCAGTTAGGTATCTTGTGTTGTGCTAATGGTACAATCCATGCTAACTGCCCCACAGACTTATGTACCTATAGACTGCTACCTTCTCACAAGAATCAGTCTGCCTCACACCCTTAGTCTGCACAGCATGATGATGGTTAGCCAAGCCATAACACTAGCCCCGCATAAAAGTAACATTTAGGCACTTTGATTACTGGGATATTATATGATTTATTTAGATGTGCCAGGAGAAGGAGATGAGCTTTAAAAGATAGAGTAAAAAATTTGCTTTAAATAACACTTATTTCTTTTGACAAGCGTTGGATCCGTGATGCTGTAACTTTTTCGGTAAGTTTATTTATCTGAAGCTGCCCACTGTATAATGCTCCTGCCTGAAATGTCTAATTGTTTTAAACACTTCTTCTCTGCTGTTTGCAGTGTTTCTAGATAGATGTAAAATAACACATTGATTTCTTACTTGATGGATTCTTAATTTTGCTAGGCTACTCTTTAATTAAATGAGATAATTAACAGTCAGTGGATGTTTTTTGTTCTCCTGTCAGTAAACAATACATATTAATTATAATACTGGTAGGATATCGTCTTCAATTAGTTAAACCAATGTAATATTTTAAATCTTTTTTCTTATCCACCTTCATATTAAAACATAATATCTGTAAAGGACAAATTTGAATAAAAAGTCGTGTGGATTTAGACTGTACACTGTTTATTGCTTTTCTCTAGTTTCTCATCTCTCTCCTAAAGTATTTCCACCCTATGAAAAATATAACGGTATTTTAACAAGTATATTAAAAAAGAAATAGTGAACACATCCAAAAATACCCCCAAAAAATGGTTGCCAATTTTTTAAATCTTGATCACCAGATATACCATACACCGCCCATTTAGAAAAATGGAAATATGGTTTATATTCTGGTCTTTAGGCGTAGACATAACATGAACACAAATACTAAATATATACTAAAGTGAGGATCAGTGGCCCCCTTAATTTTCGGTAGGTGAAAAATAATTGGGAAATTGCTAGTACTCCGACTATTACGCAAAAAACATTATCTCAGAAGTGGTTACTAACACACCATAGTTGTTGCTGCAGCACAACAATATCTGAAAATTGCAATTAGTATAACAATGGTGAATCGCTAAAACACACACCACTCCTTTCTACTGTTTTCTTAGGAGATTGACAATATCAAAGCAGCAATTTTCATGACCCCTTTTAGTTTAAATTTTGATTTATAAATGTGGTAATCGACTCTACAGTGCTGATAATTAACAGTTAAAGTAAATTTGAAAAGTTACAATCACTACACTCAGCTGATGAGCAGGCATTTTTAGAATTCCTTGTAAAAGGGCCGTTTGGTATATTGTGAA
Organism: Hyperolius riggenbachi; assembly: GCF_040937935.1. Classification (NCBI taxonomy): domain Eukaryota; kingdom Metazoa; phylum Chordata; class Amphibia; order Anura; family Hyperoliidae; genus Hyperolius; species Hyperolius riggenbachi. The sequence continues at coordinate 281,111,480 of NC_090651.1, forward strand.
ACCACACACATATTGATTTCACTGTCCATAAAATAGTGAACATCTATAGGAGTTTTAAAGGGACTCCGAGCTCAAATTAAATAATAAAATAGTACTTGTAATAAACTGTTCTTATCACCTTGCTTCGACACCATCGTCTCACAGACTGTGAGATCACTTGACTCTCCACACCGCAAACAGGATATAGACTTTCTCAGGCTTTTCCGATATTTACGTTATTTATTCAGGAAACAGGAATACAGATAGATACATTCATCTCCTGGCAAAGCAGACTTCCATGTTGCGTTACAGCTACTTGAGTATCTATCCTACTGAAGATACCCAGGTCTTCTTGTATCTACTCTATGTTACATCTAGACTACCTATGTACAGCATACCTTATATCAGATTACAGAAAGGAAGAACATACTTAGAGAACTAATTGGGTTCCAGTCAGTATTGAAGCATAGCAGGAATCAGAGAGAGAGAGCCCCTTTTCAGCTCGTCCAGCTATTAATACCGACTAGGAAAGAGTTAAACGTGACATCATATTCGCCACCCCTGGATCAGATTATTGGTGGACCCTACTCGTGGTGTCATCATACACGCCTACTCGATTAATATTTAATGTCACCTTTCCTTTACTTACAGGAATGTGGATGTTTTGTAAACATGGCCAATGTTTTCTGTTCTGGTGGTGGTACATGCCCAGGTCAGAGAGACCCGCGGCCTTGTTCAGAACAGCTTCTTGGTATGTTCTAGTTCTGCTGACAGAACTGCAGATTTTCTCTCTACAGAGAAAATCCCCTTAAAGGACAGGTCTGCTCATCAAGCCTTTTTGACTAACTCAGTCCAAATAACTGAGGCCTACTTAAATTATAACAATCCCCCCTAAAACGGCTTGACCCGCAGATTCCAGCGTCTGAACCTCCCAGTACCTGTTTCTCTTCTTGTATGTTTCACTTTTCGATGTTCGTGCTCACACAACTTCTCTGCTCTAGGCGGTTACCCCGGGAAGAGAGAGAGCAAGACCTCTTGGTCTTCCTGTACCCAGGCTCTCTGGGGAAGCCCTACTTCTAAGTCCCTCAACACCACATGCTCAGCATTTGCGTCACTTGCGTATCACTCACAAACTTGCATGACCACAGAAAAGTGAAACTCGTTTGGTTGTTACAAAACGGAGCAGTGCCAGGTGCCTTCTAAAAGAGCGCCTTTATACAATCAGCTCCTAGGTACTACTAAACCTATACCCGTAACCCTGTATATCCCTTAATTTAAACTATTGGTTCCGGAGATTGTTTATGAGGCACCAATCTCTGGACCAGGTTAATTTATTTTACGTAATTTTAACCCGCAACCTCACCTGGATAACGATGCCTAAAGTTGTCATCCCCATCCAGACGACCAGTGGGTGTAGAAAGAACTTTGGAACTGCAGATGCCCCGTCCGAGTGTCCCTGGAACATCACCGGAACCTTTGTCCACCAGGGCAGACTGGAACTCACCTGCTCATTTTTGTGTTCTACCTCGTTAAGATCACCTGTATCATGGTGAAATCTTACCTCTAACTTAGTGTACTGTTTGTTTAACCTTTGTAACAAAATGTGGTCGTCTTGGATCAAACCCTGTTCCCCTTCGTCCCATGTCGTGTTCTCTTTCAGGACGGGAACTACTCGTGAAACTTTGACCTTTAGAGTTCTCTTAACAATTTGAGAAACAACGTCATCCAGCCTGGATGACAGGATCCATATGGGATCTCCACTCACACAATATGTTCCCCTTGGAAAATCCCCCTTATCGGAACAATTATGAGAATATACCTTGAATGTATCATTAGACCTTATGTTAAAAAACCAAACCCTTCCTTCAGCCACCGGAACTATTGGTTTGGCTTCAGGGTGGATCTTTTGAATGGTAGCCTCGCAGTCTGCGTTATTGAACCCGCAGGCTTCTTCACTAAATTTGGCTTGCCCCGGCCAACGCAGATACTTCTGCAAGAATTGCCCGCATGAGGACAACTCTACTTGCTTCACCTCCCCGTCTAGCACCAAAAAAGGTTGACCTCTCAGGTCCTGGTGTAAGACATGTGTTGAGGTGGGAACTAAGGAAGTGGCGGTGCCTAAAGGAATGTTGCACCGTTTCCATTTGTTCACCCAAACATCTCGAAGATGCCATGCAAAAGATCCTTCTCCAGAAAAGTTACTATACCTCCCCTTGTCCAATCTCTCGCTGACAAAATATGTCCCCAGCTGTCCTGATTGGACCTCTTCCCCCCTTATGTCCTGAGGCACAATATGTACCTGAGGTCGGGAAGACTGTACTCTCTGCAATCTTTCGATTAAGAGTACCTCTTCACTTACCCAACTATCATGAGGATAAGCTGCTGCATATGGACTGTGTAATATCGTCCCCTGTTGTGACCCGTGTAGTGTGGATGGGGTTCCCTGTGTTGGCTTTCCCTCCCCCGGGACCGCTCTCCCCACCCTCTTTGTCACCTGGAAATGTGGCTTGATCTCGATTGTTACTTCTTGTTTCGAGAACCACCCACCCTTGGCTTTCCAGCCTTTACGTGTGTATAGTTGTTTCAGAGGCACTCTCTGTTGGTAGCTCCAGAGTGTGATGTTGTCCCCTGCGTCTCTCTGGTAAGAGAATTGACGCCTCCTGCTCGTTCCTCTCCAATCTGGACCCATCTCACTCTGCATAACCAAGACAAGGTACCCCTGAATCACACACTCCACCTTTTGCATGTACCCATTATACTGCAATGTACCTTTTAACAAACCTTTGGATCGGTGCATTGATTCTGGGAGTGTGGCATTCAATAGCAGATTTACACTGCCATTAAATTCCCACTGCCCGCACACTTGACCCTTCAGACCTTTCACCCACATTGTGCCATGAAATTTGCTTTCTCCTGGCACAAGTGCTCCTTTCCTCCGTCCCTGCATGGTCCATCTGTGCCAAGCGGAGGGAGGTGTGAAAGGATCAGTACCTTTGTCACCCAACATTAACATGCTTGGGCCTTGCATTCTCATTAACCCCTTATTATACATGAGAATGTCCTCTCTTCGTTCTCCTAGGACGGAATGGCAACCTAGGATCACCATCAGCATGGTACACTTCATTATGAAAGCACCACCCTGGGAAAGAAAAACATTAGCACTTTGCATTATGCTTTGCTCCGACCGTTTTGTTAGTCTCTTTCCGATTTCAGGAATCTCGTGGTTTAGTCTCTTTCCAATTTCAGGAATCTCGTGTTTTAGTCTCTTTCCGATTTCAGGAATCTCGTGTTTTAGTCTCTTTCCGATTTCAGGAATCTCGTGTTCCTCCAAGCTTAGATTGGCATCTGGAACCTTTCGCTTATCCGACTGACATCTCCATCTTTGCTGCCAGCACTGCAGCTGTCTCAATTCCATATTGCCAAACACCTGAAATCGAAATACAAACAAATCAATTCTTATTAATGAATTGGGATTCACCCTGCGGCTTGTACTCTTTACACTTTAAATTGATCAATATATATCGTAATTGATCTCGTTGCTTTATGGTTCTCCTGAACTCTGTTTACTCTTATTGGTAGATTGGAGTTAAACTTCACCCCCCTACCTCAGTACTATCTTCAGTACTTACCTGTTTAAAATATGCTCCCGCGGACTTCACCTATGGAAGCTCGCTTTACCTTTGGAAGCTCTCCCCCATTGCAGCTCACTCCACATCCCCCCTTATCTGTCCATGCGCGGCCGTCGCATGCACAGATTACGGATGCCACACCTGATGCTGCTTTGCAGGTGAGCCTGCAATGCTCTTACTCATTATCGCATTTACTTATCTAGAACTTCATCGCGATACCAGCTCTGCTAGAAGTTCTGTGTGTTGTACCCTCTGACCAATGTTTGCCGTGCCACCACCTAAACTACCAAAAAAAACTGGCTGCCTCCCTGTAGGAAGGAGCACTTTGCACTTAAACTACACAGGGTGCAGGGCTAAGCATACCAGCGTCACATGCCTGTATGCAGATCCCTGAATGCCCACTTGGTAGGTAGTCACCTGGCAAACACCGTACTGATACACTGTCACTCTGTAAATGGCAATTCTATCATCTGTATAATGCCCCATGAACTGCTGTCAGTCCTTGTTCTTTGTGCTACAATTGATAAGAGCTGGAAAAAACATATTTGACCAATCAGTGGACGAAAAAAAACGCACAAACAAAAAAAACAGCCCCAGCCCAGCATAGACCTCTCAGTCCAGCTCTGGCCCTGTCCACTACAAAAACCGGAAACCCGGATTGGTCAACTCCCTTTTTTCCAACTCCGGCACCCCCCCTGATGCGCTGCCCCCCCTTCTCTATTGGGAACTCATGCTGCACCACCCATCAAGGTGCCTCACTTACAGGAATAATCCCATAAGCAACCCAGTACAGATACTTCCCTGATCTGCGCAGCACTCGCAAATCACTCCCTGGGGACTATCTGACTTATACGTGTTTTCCTAGCTGGGAAACACTTCCTATTTATGAGCCTGCAACTTGCTTGGCTCCCGTATGCGGACACTCCCTGTGTCCAGACTTCTTCTGAGGAAATCATCTGGAAGCCAAAAAAACCCAGTAGAATCTCTCTACTGTCCCCACTCAGGACCCCCCTCCCACCAGCTGCTTCCGTGCACGGCGCCTTGTGCCCAGCTGTGACGTGGGACCCGGGATCCCCCCCAGCACATCCTCCCCCCTGCCATCGGGGCGTGCCTATCAGTGGGCGCTTCCCGCCCCCTCCCCTCCTGATACATCATGCAGATGGGAGTGGCTTTCTCAGAAACCCGACGCCATGTTGAGTCATGGCATGCCAGCCAAAATGGCTGCTATCAATCTCCCGTAGCAACCGCTTAATCCTATACACATTAGGAAAAAAGAACCAGTTAGAACATACATACAATGTATATGCACACTAAACATTTCAGCAGAAAAAGCTCTTCCCCAAGCTTGGCATACCGCTCTACACACTCTCGGATGGAAAAACATCCCAAAAGAGAAATACCAGAAATTCCACCGTGGAGTCTCCTATCTCTGAACCACAGACTCTACCCAGCAGAACATCTCCCGAACACCCCTGCTGACAAAAAAAAGAAAAAACTACGTCCGAGCCCCATACAGTAGCACCACCCACTATCTCAGCTGTCACTCTAACTGTTGCATACCTTCAAAGCGACCCAGGTCCGTGGGCTGCGTGCATCTGTATAGCTCCCCGAGAAGAGAAAACAAACATACTTCCGACAGCTAACACAGTGCTTTAAACCCTTCTAAAACCGCACAGCTGTCTCTCTCTCACTTTCCTCACTACCAGTCTCCTCTCTCTTCCCTCTCTCTCCTTCTCCTCTCCCCCCCCTCTACTACTCGAAAGCCTTAGCCCCCCCTTATCTCTCCTGCGGGGGACTCCCATATCTGGCAAACCTCCCAGACTCATACACGGGAGAAAGACAAAGGAGAAAGGGAAGAAAAAAAAAAAACCTGAAACTGCACGCACCTACACCTACACAGGAAAACCAGTACGAACCTACACAGGAAAACCAGTACGAACATACACTTGAAAATTTAGAGAGAAAGCACTGCTGGAACAAACTGTCAACATGTAATACCAACACTTGCATTAGAATTAAACAGATGAAACACTATACTTGCCTTATCAAAATCTCTTGCGGTGTGTGGCCTCTGTACCAGAAACGAGCTCTGAGTCTCCCAGCAATCTTGGCTCAGTTTTCCTCACAGGCGTCGGATGCGCTGAAGGTCCTAATGGGATCTGGCCAAACCCATTCTCTTGGACTGCCTTCCCCTATGTGTGGCGTACGTCCACTCCAATTAGGGCGCCCACATCGACCCTGCCACTGGGATTTTCCCGACTCACTCCGCACAGAGCTTATCTCTGCTTGATAAGCTTTGCACTTCTCGTCTCTGGCCTCCGTAGTCCGCTCTTAACTCTTCCAGCTCAGCTCGCTCTGAGCTTCTCCTGTTCTCTTGTGCTTGCTTCACAGAGATGTAAGTCGCTGCTTCGAGAAGTCTCAATTAGACTGACTCTTGTGCCCACCTGGATCACCAATCAACGACCTGGGATTGGCCTAGGGTTTTCACGGCACCAACTGTAATAAACTGTTCTTATCACCTTGCTTCGACACCATCGTCTCACAGACTGTGAGATCACTTGACTCTCCACACCGCAAACAGGATATAGACTTTCTCAGGCTTTTCCGATATTTACGTTATTTATTCAGGAAACAGGAATACAGATAGATACATTCATCTCCTGGCAAAGCAGACTTCCATGTTGCGTTACAGCTACTTGAGTATCTATCCTACTGAAGATACCCAGGTCTTCTTGTATCTACTCTATGTTACATCTAGACTACCTATGTACAGCATACCTTATATCAGATTACAGAAAGGAAGAACATACTTAGAGAACTAATTGGGTTCCAGTCAGTATTGAAGCATAGCAGGAATCAGAGAGAGAGAGCCCCTTTTCAGCTCGTCCAGCTATTAATACCGACTAGGAAAGAGTTAAACGTGACATCATATTCGCCACCCCTGGATCAGATTATTGGTTGACCCTACTCGTGGTGTCATCATACACGCCTACTCGATTAATATTTAATGTCACCTTTCCTTTACTTACAGGAATGTGGATGTTTTGTAAACATGGCCAATGTTTTCTGTTCTGGTGGTGGTACATGCCCAGGTCAGAGAGACCCGCGGCCTTGTTCAGAACAGCTTCTTGGTATGTTCTAGTTCTGCTGACAGAACTGCAGATTTTCTCTCTACAGAGAAAATCCCCTTAAAGGACAGGTCTGCTCATCAAGCCTTTTTGACTAACTCAGTCCAAATAACTGAGGCCTACTTAAATTATAACAGTACTCACCTGGGGCTTTCTGCAGCCCAGTGTAGGTCGGGACATCCCACGGCAGCCTCCTGGCTCTTCTCCCAATGCCTGTCCATATATGGCTGGCCTGTGGCTCCCTCGTGACACTGGGCCGAGTGTCGGGCTCCTTCTTCCATATATGTCATTTGCTGACGTCACACGCCGGCCGCCTCGCGTCATCACGGCGGCCGGCGTGACAGTACAGTGCATGCGCAATTAAATCGCATTTGAGCTCGGAGTCCCTTTAAAACTTGAAGAGAGAGAGATATAAAAGTTGTGTCTTTTATTCCTTTCAAGAAATGATAGTTGCTGGTTTTCAGGCTGTAATAGTGTGTAAGTCATGCACTAGGGAGAGAGTAAGCATGCAGCAAACAAGGTCAAATTAGTCAGAAGATATGAATGCATACAATGGTGTAGGGCCCGCGGTCGCAACGGTCGCCATGGCGACCGGGCCCGGCTCCTGAGGAGGCAGGGAGGGGCCCGGGGGGCCCATGTCCATTTGGAGGGCCATGCGGCCCGTGCACGATATTGGGAGGGGGGAGTCGCAGCCGCGGGGAGGGCAGCCCGACCTCTCCCTCCCTTCCTCTCCCCGGACCCCCCCCCCCTCAGATGCAGAGTGAGCGCGCACGGAAGCGCTGTAGGCAGAACTCACCTCCCTGCATTCCAATCACCGCTGATCTCCTCTCTGCATAGAATCTGATACACACACTGCTTCCGGCAGTCTGTGTATCAGCATCTATACAGAGCGGGAGGAGATCAGTGGCGATTGGAACCAGGGACGGAGGTGAGTTCTGCCTACAGCGCTTCCGTGAGCGCTCACTCTGCATCTGAGGGGGGGCCCCGGGGAGAGGAAGGGAGGAAGAGGTCGGGCTGCCCTCCCCGTGGCTGCGGCTCCCCCCTCCATTATGGGGGGGGCACCTACCTAATCTATCCTGGGGGGCAACTACCTAATCTATCCTGGGGGGCAGCTACCTAATCTATCCTGGGGGTGGCAGCTACCTAATCTAACCTATACTGGGGGGCAGCTACCTAATCTATCCTGGGGGGCAGCTACCTAATCTAGCCTATCCTGGGGGGAAGCTACCTAATCTATCCTGGGGGGCAGCTACCTAATTTAATCTATACTGGGGGGCACCTACCTAATCTAACCTATAATGGGGGGGCACCTACCTAATCTAACCTATACTGGGGGGCACCTACCTAATATATCCTGGGGGCAGCTACCTAATCTATCCTGGGGGGCAGCTACCTAATTTATCCTGGGGGGCAGCTACCTAATCTAACCTATACTGGGGGGCACCTACCTAATCTAACCTGTAGTGGGGGCACCTACCTAATCTAACCTATACTGGGGGGCACCTACCTATCTAACCTATACTGGGGGGCAGCTACCTAATCTAACCTATACTGGGGGGCACCTACCTCATCTAACCTATACTGGGGGGCAGCTACCTAATCTAACCTATACTGGGGGGCACCTACCTATCTAACCTATACGGGGGGCACTTACTTATCTAACCTGTATTGGGGGCACCTAGCTAGCCTATACAGGTGGCAACTATACTGGCTACCTATATTGAAGGCACCTACCTCACTAACCTATACTGGGGGCACCTACCTATCTACCCTAACCTATGCTGGGGGCAACTATTCTGGCTACCTATATTAGAGGCACCCACCTAGCTAACCTGTACTGGGGGCACCTATCTATCTAACTTATACCAGCGGCACCTGCCTATCTCACCTATACTGGGCGCAACTATACTGGCTACCTATGCTGGAGGCACCTACCTGGCTAACCTATACCGGGGGCAACTATACTGGCTTACCTATGCCTGGCTACCTATACTGGGGGGACCTATAGCTGGCTATAGGGATTCGGATATGTGTGTGCGTCGGGTGTTGCCGAGGGAGGGGGGGCTGTTGTTGCCGGGGGGCCCACATCCAGATTCCGCATCGGGGCTCAGAGGTTTGTAGCTATGCCACTGATTGAATACACTTTCTATACCAGTCATCAACGGGTATTCAAAGTATCTCCACTTTCCCTGAAAAGCAAATAATCTTAACCAAATAATATGTAGATATTTAAAATGTCTATACCTGCACTGACTATATATCAACACCGAATCACCGCTCTGAACAACTGCATATTTAAATGTGGAAATGCCTTGCATTGCTATAAGCTGGTATTGAGACAGGGGTAAATTCTCCTTCCTGTGTGATCTCTGGTGGTTACATAGTTAGTTTGGTTGAAAAAGACATCCCTCCATCAAGTCCAAACAGTAGAAAATAAATAAGTAAAAATTAGTTATATTTCTGTACTGCATCCTTACGTGTGCAAGATGATCCACAGGATGGTAAAAAAACAACTTACAAGGCTTAGACTAATTAACCTTTAAAGGGGAAAAAATCCTTCTTGATTTCAGGTGGCAATCAGAAAAAAATCAATCGATCAACCCTGTTGGGAATGACAAAGGTATTATAGCTGTGGATGTCTTTTAATGCAAGCCGATGGGCGTGGCCTCAGCGGCAGATCCAGGACCGCCTAACATTGAGTCATCAGGCAAAAAAAAATGAGTTTCACTTACCTGGGGCTTCTACCAGCCCCATTCAGCTATCCTGTGCCCTCGTAGTCACTCACTGCTGCTCTAAATGAAAAACAATGGTGCATGAGCCAGCCTGGGGCCCCGGGAACTCTCACTGCCCGGGGCCCCAGAACCAGCATCTAACACCATATGTGAGCGCAGCCAAACCCTTGGAGCTGCCACCCCCAAGGCCTGTCTCCTACTGCTCTAAAACTTACCAAACACACAAATGGAGAAACTCACTCCCAAACAGTTCTCTGCTGCTTTATAAAGCATGCAGGCTGCTTATAAGCCAATGAGAAGTGCACACATATAATACACCTAGCTTGCAGTGATTAATCAAGCAGAAGCTGAGCAAGTCAGCCAGTCAGTTGGAGAGGGCTTCAGTTGCATATAGACAATGGCTATATGACCAGCAGGGGGCACCAGCGTGCAGGATATTCCCTCTCATCTGCCCCCCTCCTAACTAAACTGCATGGGATACTACAATAAATTAAAAACAATGGTGCATGAGCCAGCCTGGGGCCCCGGGAACTCTCACTGCCCGGGGCCCCAGAACCAGCATCTAACACCATATGTGAGCGCAGCCAAACCCTTGGAGCTGCCACCTCCAAGGCCTGTCTCCTACTGCTCTAAAACTTACCAAACACACAATTGGAGAAACTCACTCCCAAACAGTTCTCTGCAGCTTTATAAAGCCTGCAGGCTGCTTATAAGCCAATGAGAAATGCACACATATAATGCACCTAGCTTGCAGTGATTAATCAAGCAGAAGTGCCCCCTGCTGGTCATATAGCCATTGTCTATATGCAACTGAAGCCCTCTCCAACTGACTGGCTGACTTGCTCAGCTTCTGCTTGATTAATCACTGCAAGCTAGGTGTATTATATGTGTGCACCTCTCATTGGCTTATAAGCAGCCTGCATGCTTTATAAAGCAGCAGAGAACTGTTTGGGAGTGAGTTTCTCCATTTGTGTGTTTGGTAAGTTTTAGAGCAGTAGGAGACAGGCCTTGGGGGTGGCAGCTCCAAGGGTTTGGCTGCGCTCACATATGGTGTTAGATGCTGGTTCTGGGGCCCCGGGCAGTGAGAGTTCCCGGGGCCCCAGGCTGGCTCATGCACCATTGTTTTTAATTTATTGTAGTATCCCATGCAGTTTAGTTAGGAGGGGGGCAGATGAGAGGGAATATCCTGCACGCTGGTGCCCCCTGCTGGTCATATAGCCATTGTCTATATGCAACTGAAGCCCTCTCCAACTGACTGGCTGACTTGCTCAGCTTCTGCTTGATTAATCACTGCAAGCTAGGTGTATTATATGTGTGCACTTCTCATTGGCTTACAAGCAGCCTGCAGGCTTTATAAAGCAGCAGAGAACTGTTTGGGAGTGAGTTTCTCCATTTGTGTGTTTGGTAAGTTTTAGAGCAGTAGGAGACAGGCCTTGGGGGTGGCAGCTCCAAGGGTTTGGCTGCGCTCACATATGGTGTTAGATGCTGGTTCTGGGGCGCCGGGCAGTGAGAGTTCCCGGGGCCCCAGGCTGGCTCATGCACCATTGTTTTTAATTTATTGTAGTATCCCATGCAGTTTAGTTAGGAGGGGGGCAGATGAGAGGGAATATCCTGCACGCTGGTGCCCCCTGCTGGTCATATAGCCATTGTCTATATGCAACTGAAGCCCTCTCCAACTGACTGGCTGACTTGCTCAGCTTCTGCTTGATTAATCACTGCAAGCTAGGTGTATTATATGTGTGCACTTCTCATTAGCTTATAAGCAGCCTGCAGGCTTTATAAAGCAGCAGAGAACTGTTTGGGAGTGAGTTTCTCCATTTGTGTGCTTGGTAAACTCACTGCTGCTCTGTCAGCTTTTTTTTTTTTAAATTTTACACATTAAACCGCATACATTTTTACGCGTTAGAGGTTCAACGCGGAAAATTTTACGTGTTAAACCGCGAATGCGTAAAATTGTATACGTTAATGTTCCTGCACCAGCGGGAATGCGCAAAAATGTACGCAATGCGGCCCACCGACCTCGAGGTCGGCAAAAACTAAACGAGCTGACGGAGGGTACCAGAGCAGCAGTGAGTGAATACGAGGGCACAGGATGGCCCCATAGGGTTTATTCACGCGGGAATTTCATGCGAGTTTCATTGTATCATGCCTAAACTGAGTTTAGGCGTGATAAAGGGCTTTTCACAGGCGTGCAAACACTTTGCACTGCTTTGTGAATCAGGCCCTTAGTGTTTATAATTTTGCATAATGTTGTATAATCTACAGAGATGGCAACATTATTCTGTATTCCATCTACTAGATCATTAATAAATAGATTGGGCCTAATACTGACTCTTGCAGGACCCCACTACTACCAATTTTCCTTTTTGAATAGCACCCATGTACCACCACTCTTTGCCTTTTGTCCCTTACAGCAGTGTTCCCCAACCCTGTCCTTAAAGAGACTCTGTAACAAAAATGTCATCCTGTTTTCTACCATCCTACAAGTTCCTAAACCTATTCTAATGTGCTCTAGCTTACTGCAGCACTTTCTACTATCACCGTCTCTGTAATAAATCAATGTATCTTTCCCCTGTCGGACTTGTCGCCCTGTGTCTGGAAGGTTGCCAACTCTTCCGTGCTGATCTGTTATGCACACCCCTCTCCAGGCCCCTCTATGCACACTCCAGTGTGTGTGTTATTTATATAAGCCAGCAGCGTCTCTGCTCTCTTATCAGTGAGATAAGAGAGCTGGATAAAAATCCTCCTCTAGGCTGTGAAAGGAACTGGCTGCCACATACTGAGGAATTACAGACACCGGGCAGAGCTGTCTGCAGGAAGAAACGATCAGCCTGGCTGTCACTATTCAGTGGATGAGAGCTGCAGGGGACAAAAGGTAAACACACAAATGATCTTTTGAGATTCAAAAGGAAGGCTGTATACTGCCTGCTTGTGTATGGATGTATTTTCTGTGTGTGGACATACTGTACATCAACCTACTTCCTGTTTTGGTGGCCATTTTGTTTGTTTATAAACAAATTTTTTAAAACTGTTTTTGACTACTTTTAATGTGGTGGGGAGCGGCAAATTGTGACAGAGGGGAATAGGAGATGTCCCCTAACGCACTGGTATGTTTACTTTTGTGCGATTTTAACAATATAGATTCTCTTTAACGCCCACCAACAGTACATGTTTTGCAGGAATTCCAGGAAACCACACAAAATCACAGGTGGGGTAATAAGTGTTGAAGCAGAGCTGATTAACTACCTCTGTGGATTTTTACAAAAAATGCACTGTTGTTGGGCCTTGAGGACAGGGTTTGGGAACACTGCCCTAGAGAGTTCTCTATCCACATGGTGGAAGGGAAAAAAAGGGTGGGGCAAGAGGGAAACTCAAAGTGGAGAAATGGATTGGAGGAGTGGAGTTGAAAGAAGGTGAAAAGGGGGGGGGGAGGATCAAGGGTAAAGCAGGAAAAATGGGAATGGAGAAATGGAAGAGGGGAAAAGGAAAGGAGACAAATTGGAAGAAATACAAATTTGATACATATTGCACATCCTGTCTCCACAATCCAGCTCATGGACCAAGTTGATACTTTTATTGGCGTTGCAATTCATGATATCTGCATGCCATTGATAGTTGCTGTAATATTGTGGGGTAGTTTCAGCAAGCATGCATGCATGACTCAGTCCATATGAAAGAGGTTTGGTTATTTGTGACCAAAATTTCAACAGCTTTCAGCAAGCAAAGTGTTCAGCAAAGGCAATAGCTTTCAATTTTAAATCACACTACTGCAATCTTCCCTAAAAAGTCATAAAAGTCAAATAAAATAAAGAGAAAACATTATTAATCACTAAAACACAAATCAATCCACATAAAAACAAAAATGTCCCCATAGGGTCAAGTTATGAGTATCTGATTGATACAATTTGAATATCAGCCCTCTTTATGGCTCAGTGCACGTCTGCCAACATACTGTAAGTGCGTAACTTTGCCAGCTTCAGAATACCAACAATTGTAGACAAGTGTGCCTAGGTGTAAATCATGTGCATTTATCTTACACCTGCAGCAGCATCACCCTGTGAAATCGGCACTCACCGAATTACAGTAATTGAGCTATGATTTAAGCAGACAGGGCATTAACCACCCTGGCGTTCTGTTTTTTTGCAGCGCACGGCCGCAGGTGTTTTTTTTTACCTAATTTTTTTTATCTAGCTAGGCTAGCTACATGGTTCCGCCCTCCCTGCGGCATTCCTCCCACCCCTCCGATCGCCGCTGGCAATCATACTCCACAGGAAATCCCGCTCTGGACGGGATTTCCTGTATGGGCTTCCCTCGTCGCCATGGCGACGATCGGAATGACATCATCGATGTCATTGACGTCATGACGTCAGGGGAGTCCTGATCCACCCCATAGCACACGAGATAAACAGAGGAACACCAAGAGCTCCAATAGTGTAGTATGTATTGACAAAGGGGATAATGACAAAGAGTAATAGTTGTTATACTCACAAGCATGGGTCACTAATAGGCAACCACTGTAAAGGCAGGTGGGGAGATTATCCTGACCCCACTCAGGAATAAGAAGTCGCTCTCTGTAGATAGTAGAAAAGGGTTGCAACCCTCCACCCAGGGTGGATACAATATTATATAGGAGAGAACAGAGGCGCCAAAAGGATAAAAGGAGTTTTAAAGGAGCTTAAAAGCCAAAAATTTGGTAATTAGAGGAGGCAGTGGTGGACTTACCTCCTCCAAGCAGACACAACACGACTGTACACAGAGTTACAGCATCTATCAAAACAAACAACACTCGGCACCCCATAGCACAGACTGGTGGGGATTGGCCAGACTGCGCAAGGGGTCTGCGGGGGGGGGCCCTCTTTCGCAACGGGTAGCGGTGGATTGGCGGTGAGCGGCGGCGAGTGGGTAAAACACGCAGCTAGCAAAGTGCTAGCTGCGTGTTTTAAAAAAAATTATGCAAATCGGCCCACCAGGGCCTGAGCAATCCACCGCGGCGGTCATGGACGAGCAGAGCTCGTCCATACCGCTAAGGTGGTTAATAGGCTCCCCTCACCCTCCTAATGTCAGAGCTCCTCTGCAAACTCCAATGTTCAATTTCCTACGATATGCTTCCTCACAGATGTGTACCTCCATGCAATTAAATAGGTAGAACAAATAGAAAAAAAAGATACTAATCTTGTAAACATGAAGAGGTCAGCACAGTCTCCAGACTTAAACCTCCCTGAGCTGGTTTGGGATAACTGGACAGAAGAACAAAAGTGTGCCTTCTTAAAGAGACTCCGTAACAAAAATTGCATCCTGTTTTTTATCATCCTACAAGTTCCAAAAGCTATTCTAATGTGTTCTGGCTTACTGCAGCACGTTCTACTATCACAGTCTCTGTAATAAATCAATGTATCTTTCCCTTGTCAGACTTGTCAGCCTGTGTCTGGAAGACTGCCAAGTTCTTCAGTGTTGTGGTTCTGCCATGAACTCCCCCCTCAGGGGGGAAAGAAACACACAAATGATCTCTTGAGATTCAAAAGGAAAGCTGTATACAGCCTGCTTGTGTATGGATGTATTTTCTATGTGTGGACATACTGTACATCAATCTACTTCCTGTTTTGGTGGCCATTTTGTTTGTTTATAAACAAACTTTTTAAAACAGTTTTTAACCACTTTTAATGCGGCGAGGAGCGGCGAAATTGTGACAGAGGGTAATAGGAGATGTCCCCTAACGCACTGGTATGTTTACTTTTGTGCGATTTTAACAATACAGATTCTCTTTAAAACAGAAGATATTTGTAATAATTCAGGTTGGGTGAGCATTTAATGTCTCCCATGATGCATCACTGCTGAATATGCAAATTGTCAGACAGAGGAATTAAAGCAAGGCAACCTTCAAGTTCCACACATTTATGAGAAATGTTGCAACAGAGTTGGGAAAAACTATCTGCAGAATATTCAGTTTGCAATGTAGAAAGAATGCCACCAGTTATAGCTAACAAAAGGAAGCTACTTTGATGAGTTTAGAGTGCATTTTGGTGTATGCATGGATTCCATGATTCCTTTATTAAACTTTAATTGTTTATTTGTTCTTTGCCTTCAATTTCATGAGGCATTGAACTGTTGAATTTCAATAAATCACTGAAAAATGTGGGTGTTCTATTGAACAGCAGGTGGCAGTGTGGGTGCTGCTGGTGAGAAGGCATGGTGACATTATATAATGTTTATAATTTTTAAATTACATATAATCTATTATTACATATAATTTATTTGGGAGTAGTCCTTCCAAATCGAGGGGCAGAAACAATAACTCTCAAAGGGTAGTCTACTTCACCCAATTCAAATACCGTACTCAATATGTTTTATGAGGATATTTAGCTCTGCAAGATACCACAACAAGATATTACAGTTCCAAAATAGATTTAAAGCATATCAGAGATGAAGATTTTACTATAACAAATAACTTGTCTATATATCTTATCTAAAGTTTAGATTTACACAGCAAATCTAGCTGCAAACAGCTTTAAAAGTTTATGATTATTTATTGCTGTGATACAATGAGGGCAGCCATGTTCTGTTTGTCACATTGTCACAGGCCTGAGGGCTGGAGATGCTATCAGCTTGCCTGTGTGTAAATTCAGTCCCCACTCCTCCTCCCTCCTACCCTCTGCCTCTGAAATCAATGGCTAGTAACCACCTCCTCCTCCTGCCAGGACTGAGCTCCTATAAGCCCCTGCTACCTGGGACTGAGTGCCAAGGCTCTCTGAAAAGCTGTGGGTGAGGCTTAGTTTATATGGAATTAGAGTATTAAAGCAAAACAAAAAAAAAGTATTTGACTTGAGGAATGCCCTATAAACTATATGAAAGGAACACAATTGTGCAATGAGTAAAAGTTTATCTCGGATCCACTTTAATGTTTATGTGCACAAAAATACAAAACAAAAAAAAACATTTTTCTTTTTCAGGATAAACTTCCT
Organism: Hyperolius riggenbachi; assembly: GCF_040937935.1. Lineage (NCBI taxonomy): Eukaryota > Metazoa > Chordata > Amphibia > Anura > Hyperoliidae > Hyperolius > Hyperolius riggenbachi. The sequence goes on from NC_090651.1 coordinate 281,127,907, forward strand.
CCAACTATTCTTCATTCTTCATGAACATCAATACTTAGGGTCTAAAACCATATTTAGGACATATCAATCCTACATGAAGCTGATGGAGCGTGTAGTCCGGTAGTCTGGCTCGGCGTACTGAGCATGTAATATTTGGGCATATATATATATATATATATATATATATATATATATATACCCCCTCTTGACTGTTAGACATTTGTACACTGTACTGTATGTACTGGTGCAGTGCTATACTGTATACACAGGTACAGATACTGGTGCTGTACTGTATGTGGTACCCAGTATACAACAACTTGCCAATAACCGCAAGTGATGTACCTCACTGACAATTGGCTGGTTGTTGTATACAAAGCCTGCTTGGATTGGTCAGCTATCGTCAGCTATCACTGTTTCCAAGACTTCTCAGAGCAGTAGCGCAAACATGCCTCTTTCACCCATCTTGCCCCCCCTTGTATACTATTACCTCCTTCTCTGCCTCTCAGATCTCGCACATGCGCTCCTGCGCCGTTTCACTGCAGTCCTCAGGAGTGAGATCTGAGAGGCAGAGAAGGAGGTATGGTAATAGGATACAAGGGCGGGCCAGACGGGTGAAAGAGGCGTGTTTTTCTGGGTACAGGACTGCTCCATCTCTAGTCTTTTTTCCATACCCCGGGCGTCTGGGGTATAAATATATTCCCCCCCCCCCCCTCTACAGAGTATGCATTGATTGTCACTGTAAAATTCACGTCATTTGAAAATATATATATATATATATATATATATATATATATATTCACATACATTGTATATACAGTATATATTAGTGTTGCTCGGATACCCCCAATCATGGATTCAAATAAATCCGGCCATGGCAGTCCCAAAATCTGGATAAGACGTGATTGTGACCCGGATTTGAAACTGACTAACAAATTTGATTTTAGCTATGATTACCATTAGAATCCGTGATCACGGGTCCTGATCTGGATTTACATTTAACATTAATAGCCAGGCCCCATTCATGCTACAATTCCCAATCCCCAATTGCATGCATTATAAAGGTGATCAGTGTCTACAACTTCAAAAAGACCTTATAGTTTTTAAGAAAATCAAATTTAAAGTTTCAAATAAAAAAAGTATTTGTGATTAAAAACCACCAAAACCCACCGATTTTATTGGTTAATAGCAAAGCCCCCTTACATGGTAGAAACACCAAATTTGCCAGATATGTTAAGAATAGTGGAAACAAGAGGAAAAAAATCAAAAAGATCTTATAGTTTTTGAGAAAATCGATTTTAAAATTTCAAAGATAAAAAGTATACATTTAAATGTGTAAATGACAGTTAATGAAGCAAAACCCGCTGAGCAGTTAATAGCAAAGCCCCCTTACATGGTAGAAACACGAAATTTGCAGGACATATTAAAAATAACAATGGGAAAAAATAATCTTTTCCTATTTTCTTAAACTTTTTTTTATGTTCAGAGGGTGGGAAATTAAAAAAAAATGACACGGGGTCCCCCCTACCGAGCATATTTAACCCCTTGTCCCCCATGCAGGCTGGGATAGCCAAAATGCGGAGCTCCTGCCAACTGGGGCTTTGCACCCTGAGCTATACCATTTCCTCTTGTTCCCACCATTCTTCTCAACATAGCTGGAAAATTTGGTGTTTCTACCATGTAAGGGGGCTTTGCTAATTAACCGCTAAAGTCGGTGGGTTTTCAGGCGATAATCACGGATATTTTTCCTGTGATCACGGCCATGAGCTGAATACTTGGAATAACAGCTGAATTTGTGATTGACTGCCGTGATCGATTCCCGATCATGGATTCGGATTACGATGTTGGATAGTGAGAAAATGCTCATGAATCACGGCTATGCCATGATAACGGATTGTATCCAAGCAACACTGGTATATATACATTACTCAAAAATTGCTCTGCTTGACTATATATAGACAGATTAGATGAATATAGCTATAGAGGTGAGGTAGATTTTTTTTTAAGACGATGGATCAGTCAGTGCATCCACAAGCCCTGAGGTGTCACTATGGCAATGTAAGCAACCATGTGATATAGAAAAATTAATTGGTGTCAGCTTAGAGTGTGCAGAGTTAATTAGCAAACGTATTGATTAGGATGACTGATGATGATCATTTATAGCACTGTTTGAGAAATGAGACGTATTATTCACAATTTTAGTGAACACTGGCAATTAACAAAAGCACTGTATGTAATTGATGAGAGAGCAATGAGAGCAGCCCCCTGAACACAGACTGTGCTTGTGCCTGTGAATAATCAAGCAACACTAACAGGAATATTTAGCTCTGATGATCTCTGAAAATGCCAGCTACAGCACCTGCAGTGCTTTTATTTAAGGCTTTTGCCTGATAATACAAGCATTCCTGGTTAGTTGTAGGAAAACAGCTAATCATGTTTGTTTTTGTTTGGTATTTTGCCTAGCTCTCTCTCCTGTTTCAACTGTTACCCTGGAAACTATTTGGGACTTTGTTGGGAGACAGCAAAAGAGAAACTCTCATCAAAACATAGATATACTGTATATAAAAAATAATGATGTATTTTCCCACGTATAAGACGACCAGGCATTAAAGACGACCCCAACTTTTCCAGTTAAAATATACATTTTGGGATATACTCATCGTATAAGACTACCCCTCTTGACTGTTGGACATTTGTATACTGTGCTGTATGTACTGGTACGATACTGTATAAACAGGTACAGATACTAGTGCTGTACTGCATGTGATACCCAGTGTACAACAACCAGCCAATCACGGAAAAGCAATGTACCTTACCGACGTTTGGCTAGTTGTTGTTGTAGACAAAGCCTGCTTGGATTCGTCAGCTATCCCTGTCTCCAACTTCCAAGACTATGAGAATGGTAGTGCAAACATGCCTCTTTCACCCGTCTGGCCTGCCCTTGTATACTATTAACTCCTTCTCTGCCTCTCAGATCTCGCACATACAGACCTATGCCGTTTAACTGCAGTCCTTAGGAGCAAGATCTCAGAGTCAGAGAAGGAGGTATGGTAATAGGATACAAGGGTAGGCCAGGTGGGTTAAAGAGGCGTGTTTTTCTGGGCACAGGACCGCTCTATCTCTTTTTTCCATACCCCAGGCATTGTGGACACCTGCAGCTTGCTCCGCCCTTCACTTACACCTTCCCAGTGAGGTGCCCCCTCACATCATCATTGAGACCGTGTTAAGTCACTTCTTTCCATGAATCCTGCTAAGTGGATTTTCTTCTACCATATTTGTACAGCACCGCCATTGCTGCTTTCATACGGTCACTGCATATGGCAGGGATGTGGCCACAGACGTTTTTGATCTCCCCCCACCATATGCGGCAATCACAGAATCTCCAGTCTGGCTCAGAAATTTCAGCACCCTCCCTATAAGATGACATCCAGCAAAAACACAGTAAACATAAAATTACATTTCGCTCAGAGTAAAATGCACTTTAAGTTAGTTTTTCCCAATGTTGCTGTTACTTACTGTAGAGAGTAAAACAATGAGAAATCTGACAGATTTTAGTCTAGCCTATCTACTCATGGGGTATACTCAGTATTTCCTGTTTTCTTTACAATAGCACTCCCTGGAAATGACCTAATATAAAGAAGTCATCCAGCCTCCCTACTTGTCTGAACACTATTTGGCAGTTGTTCTGAGCAACCGCTGTTCAGTAAGTGCTTTTATAAATAAATACCTGAGAATCCCCATGAGGAGATTGTCTAGTCCAAAACCTGTTAGATTAGTCCGATTTTTACAAACTATTGTAAATGACAGCACAGCAGCAAAATAAAATAATACATTTGCAGTGCATTTTACTCTGGAAGATGTTTTACGTATGTACTTTATTTTAAATTTTACAATTGTCCATGATAGTTGTCCTTTGATGCAAGAGTCTCTCTCCACTGCCCTATTACCAGGAATGCACAACAGGGCTTGAATGGTGATAAGTGTTGGCAAATGTCCATATTTGTATAAACGGAACATCAAAATCTATTAAAAATAGGGCTGTCCATTATATACATCTTTTTTGGCAAGGGTGCCCATGAAAAATAAGTAATTAGTCTGACCTAAAATGCACATGCACATATCGTCGCTGTGTGTGAGTGTTGGGAGCCATATGTAAGGAGATGTGTGTCTTGTACCTTAGTGCACACCTTTTTTCCCTGCTGCCACAAGTATGAGTACAGAGACCAAGCTAAAAAGCCAGGCCTGAGTCAGCCTACTTTATACTATGGTTGAAGTCCCACCCGGAGTCTGCCTTATTTCCATTCCTCCTCTTCTCCACATGTTTCTATGCTGTACTGCATCTCTAGGAGGATGAAGCTGAGTCTGTGATTGCATTGTAGCTTCCCCAGCTGTACAAGTCGGTTCAGGGTGCCATGGCTGCTCGTTGAGAAGAATGCTATGCATTGTTGATGGCTTAAGTGCCTGTGCTACCCAAATCACATATGACATATGATAATGGTTGATAAAGGCTCCATGCTGTACTATGTAGTGTAATAGATGTGCTGATAAGTTGAAGCCACTGGTGTGCCTTCTTCTGTTTCGAGATTGTGCAGTTGATTTCATGTAGTAATGGTGTAGCTGCAAGAGGCATTGGCTTTACTTTCCTAGTGATAGGATCGAGGAATGTGATAACAGTGGGTTCAGCAAGCGTTATTCTAGTTAAAAGAGGGTGATGTTGACGAATGGGAGGCTTTTCGTGTCTCGGCTACCCCTGGATCGCAATATAATTTTGCAACTATGGGGAGTCAAGGACCTTAATTTTGGCACACAATAGCAGCACTGTATACATCAAATGAGGGCGCCAGCAAGAAATTGCACAGGGTATAGCCGAAATGTTAAAATATTGTCTATCAATTTTTTTATCGTTTCTTCATCTTTATCTGAGATAGAATTATAAATACGTTAAAATAACAGTATTAACCTCTTAAGGACCACAGTGTTAAACCCCGCTAAAGACCAGGCCATTTTTTGTAAAATAGGCCACTGCAGCTTTAAGGCCAAGCTGCAGGGCCGCACAACACAGCACAAAAGTGATTCCCCCCCCCCCCCTTTCTCCCCACCAACAGAGCTCTCTTTTGGTGGGGTCAGATCGCCACCTGGATGTTTGTTTATTTATTTATTAATATTTATTTGGTTATTTTTTACTACATTTCCAATTTTTTTTTTTTATTTATATATTCGGCGTAAGCCGTGTGACACAGTCGGCAAGCAGTTAAAAGGACAAAATATTGTCTATAGCAATGAAAACAAAAGTTGTAATGAGTATAGTAAAACATTGGCAATTATTATAATACAGATAATACATTCCAAAACAAGAATTTGCAAAATTATAATTGTCAAAACAAATATTAAAATGAATTTTTTTGAGAACACTACTTCTCAAAACGAAAAATTTTGATTGGACAGGCCCAGCGCCCACTATTTACTGGGTGCCCAAACTTCTTATTTGGCGTTTAAAGTGGACCCAAACCAAACATTTTTTTAATTTAAAATATTTAGTTGCACTACTCTGACACATACAAAGATAAATAAACACTCCTTCAAGTCTATGAGCATTTCAGTGCATGCTTTTTACTCTTCTCTTTTCATAACTAGGGTTATACAGGTGGCAGCCATTAGCAATTCCTCCTTTGCAGGACACCACCTACTCCACCAGTTTGCAGGATTCTGTCCCAGCAATATGAAAGGAAGGGAGGGGTTCCTCCAATAAATGTAAAATATTTTATATTTGTCATCATGCAGCTGAAAAAAGGCTGCTATTTATTATTATAATTTAGAAAATAGATTTTATTTCTGAAATCTTGTATGTTTCATTTGGGTCCACTTTAATAGACAATATTTTGCATTAGCTTCTATGGGGCAACCAAATAGTCCATTAGCCCCAGGCACCCACATTTCCTGATTCCAGCAGCACTATCATATGGCTGTTCCTAAATTTTGCACGGCATCAAAAGCGGCAGCGATGGTGCTTCTTTTGGTATTGAACTTGGCTCTATTGTAGAGGAACTCATTTAGTAGCAACGGGGAGAGGTTTGTTTTAGGAGGGGGAGGTTAGTGTTAGGATTAAGAGGGGTAAGAAAAGCATTAGAATAGGAGACATTGGCCTCAATTCACTAACCTTAACTCCTGTCTTTAATAACTCTTCTGAGCTGTTTTACAGTTATCACAATTATATCACCATGGTGATAACTTTAAAACAGCTCAGAAGAGTTATTAAAGACAGGAGTTAAGGTTAGTGAATTGAGGCCATAGAGGAAAAAAATAACGGCAATATCCTGCATCAAAAAAAGAAAAGGCAATGATTATAAATGTATGTGGTCAGGAATGTTGGTAGCAAATTTTTCTACACTGAGACTAGAGTTCGTCTCTAAAGATGGCGACTAATGATACAATTTGCCTAACGATCAATTATGAACAATTCTTCTTATGAACGATCGTAAATGATCTTTTTGGACCACTAGTGGACAAAAATCTCCTAACCAATCCAATCAGATTGACGGGCTCAAACTAGAATTCTGATCAATTTCATTAATCTGTTTGCTTAGGAGAGTGTTGTCCATTAGTGGTCCCAAATGATCATTTACGATTGTTCATAAGAAGAATTGTTCATAATCGACCGTTCGGCAAATTGTATCATTAGTGGCTACCTTTAATCAAACTCTCCAGGCAAGAGTGGGAATGAACATATAAGTGAAAACTCACATCCCCCACTGGTGACACAGTGAATGACAGCAATCGGTATGGGCAGTAAACGGTATGAAAACAAGTTTTTAATGCATGGTATGCCTGTAATTCTTCTTTACCTGACGTGAACCTGAACTCTTGCACAGGAGAGAAGGAAAACATAGAGAAAAGCACCCTGTATGTATTTAGAGAGTTTAGCCTGTTTAATTCCCCCTCAGTTGTGACTAATCACATCTGTAACTTGATCTATCCACTGTGTCAGTTCAGGAATCTCTGCTGCCTCACTGGAGCAAATAATTTGTAAACACTTGATGTTAACCCTATGTCTGCTTCCACAAAAGCACAATGTTGACACACTGTAGATTTATTGCAGGATTTGTATCAGCTGTAGCAGAGAGGAAGTTCTGAGTTCAGGTCCGCTTTAAATTAACTCATCCAAAAGTTGAAGAATCTGGCACACATTATCTTAATTCCTGAGTATAGATGAATCGAAGAAAACAAAAACTTGAGAACATAATATGCATTTTTCAATCTTGTGTTGGGATTATGCATATGGAAAGGGAATAATGGTATAGCCATAGAATGGATTGGTAATGAGTGAAATAAAATAAATGTATTCTGCAAGGTGGACCGCTAAGTCTGTCTTTTAAAGTTACCTGTACACAATGCTCGTTACTAATCCCAGCCACATGCTCTCCAAGATCTACAAATCAGAACTCTCGATAACAAATGCAGAGGAAATGGCATATAAACCATTAGCAGATTCATAGTAATATCAGAAGTGCAACTTTCCAATATCTAGTGCTATTTGCAATAACGCTTCCTTTGCCCTCTATAGTCATTGAGAACTTATAGGTCTATTTACATAGGGCGATGGAATTCATGCACTGCAATTATCCATTTCATTTCCTGTCTTTGGCAGCATATCATACATCTCTATCTACCTTTTCTCTTCCTTACTTCTCATCCATCATACACATTTTGAGCTGGCTGTGATGTGGCTGCCTAGTGAAGAATAAATTATTCTGTGATCTTAATCTATACATTGTAAATCCAAAATATTCCTAAAGCCAAAATAAACCCAAAATGAGATGTTTTCAAAACTAAAAACACCTATTCTGTCTTTAATAAATTATGCCTATTACTTTTGGCATTGTACTTTCTAATTTAAAAATATGTTCTATTTTATATGTTATAGTTACACTTAGCTGCACCTGGATACCTGTTTAGGCACGTTCCATATCCCACCACTTAGCCTGGTTCAATTCTTAGGGCCTGTTCTTCTATGAAGCAGCGTGCATCACATGCTTAAGGTGGCGTAAAGTAGAGGGTGACGAGCTGGTGGCAAGTCATGTGTATAGTACACACAGCATGATGCAGAAGCTTCCTGCAGGCAGCTATGATTAGAAGCCGGAGCTGCCTGTGCCTCCTCCCCTTCCACCCTTATTGAGACGCCACCACAAAAGCATCCAGAACCACCCCTCTACCCTCCAAACCCGACACCGGTAAATGCAGGTCCTCTTCTCTTGCCGATGTAACATGGAGCGTCCATCCAGCCTGCAGGAAAAGTAGTCAGCAGCTAGTAACAAGGCACCTAGGAATGCTGGGAGCTAGAGACTCTGTTGCTGCCCAGCATGTACCTTCGGATGAGGACCAGTCTATCTGATTTTACACTCGGTGTGACGTCTTGAAGGATTTTTGCACATTAAAAAATATCATAGAGCATTACCCCAATCTTTCTTCTTGTGATAATGTAAAAGGGCTTCTTAACACTTACCTCATTGTGTGTCTCGCACAAGTTTGCTTCAGGCAGTAAAAAGTCTAGGACCTGCACTTTCAAGCCTGCTCTTCCCAACAATCAGCGACACACAATCTCTTATACAAGACCTGCATCACTGTCCATGTACCTGGTGAATAGAGTAACCACATAACATGGACACTATATTTAACCACTTTGCTGCCCATGTACAGTATGTCTACACCCCTTTAAACTTAATTTCCATGCCTGGGGAGTAGATAAACGTACACTCGCCGGCACTGCCACTGTCCATGCTCCCGCTCGCTCGTGCGCGCGCTCCTGCGCTCATGCATGCTGCCGCCCACTTGCCCCGAGATCAATGAATAGGAACACAGTTCCCGTTCATTGATCTAAGTCACCGCATCAATGATTGACTGTTTCTATGAAAAGTTGCGCGATCATTCTAAAAAAAAAAGTTTCCCATCCTCATTAGACTTCCTGTAAGCGTACATACTACGCTTACAGGACGCAGGACGCATTCACAAAAAATTACTGTGGCCATCTTGTGGCCAAATAGTAAAACTACATTCAAAACCATTTTTTTATACTCAAATACATATTTTTACATTTTAAATTAACTCATTACCTCCCACACTCCCAAATTGTTACCAAATTTTTTTGTGCAAAAAAAATAAATAAAATAAAAATAAAAAATGTACAATAAAAAAAATACATAAATAGTTACCTTAGGGACTGAACTCTTTAAATATTTATGTCAAGTGGGTATAACATTGTCACTTTATAAATTATGGGCTTGTAGTTAAGGATGGACGCAAAACTGAAAAAATGCACCTTTATTTCCAAATAAAATGTTGGTGCCAGACATTGTGATAGGGACATAATTTAAATGGTGTAGTAACCAGTACAAATGGGCAAATAAATACAAGGATTTTAAATACGGTAGCATGCGTTATTTAAAAACTATAATGGCCGAAAACTGAAAAATAATTCTTTTTTTCCAAATCTTTTATTATTTTGCCATTAGAACACATTTAGAATAAAATAATTCTTGCATAATGTCCCACCCAAAGAAAGCCTAATTGGTGGTGAAAAAAACAAGATATAGTTCATTTCATTGTGATAAGTACTGATAAAGTTATTGGCGAATGAATGGAAGAAGCGCTGAAAGGTGAAAATTGTTCTGGTGCTCAAGGGGTAAAACCCCTCAGTTGTGAAGTGGATAAGATGTTTGGTGTTATTTTTTATTTTTTAAATGTGGTGCTATTGTTAATATTATGCTTGGAGGACACTAACTAGAAGAAATAAGAAAAATCCTGAAAAACAATTTTTAATGGAGTGTTAGTGAGTAACAGTGTTTTACGGTACCACAGTCTGCATGGAGACTTAAGCCTCCTACACACTTGACACTACTGTCCCCAAGCATTGATGGCAACAAGATGCCTCGGTTAACAGTTTTTAGACAAAACTGTACAGACAAATTGCTAGCATGCGTTCTGTCACTATAGAGGGCAGGGAAGGGATAATGTACTGCACACAATGGAAAGGGCAGAGCCAGGAAAAGGGCAATACCATCAGCCTGCATTTGGGTGAGATTATCCGACATGCTGGATCTCTTGCCGACATATTGAGGCTAACAAAACAGACAAATGATAAGCGCTCAAGGATGCACCTGAATTGTAAGCCATCAGCGGCAATGCAGAGCCCCCTAGGGCTGAATACATGCCTCTAATGCAAAACAGATGCAAAATTATGTGCTAACTCTAATCTAAAAATTTGAGAGTGAATTTAAAACCGTGAAGGCAGCTAGCCAATAGTATACTTACATTTAAGTTTGCACAGTGGGAGACATGGCAGCGCTTTCAAACAACCTCATACCTGAAGGATTTAACTGCAATGGTGAGCAGAGCTCCAGAAACTGGACTAAATTACACACCCAGCATACACTGCAGGCAAAGAGAGGGAGGGGGAATTAGTGATTAAGCTGCATCAGTGGGCAGAGCTCCAGAAACTGGACTATATTACACACCCTGCATCACTATAGACCAAGGGGGGGTGTTAGCTTCAGTGATAATTAGTGCACAAATTATGACCTAATAGACTTCCCCACGGCGGTGACGTACCCCCTTGGGGAAGACCTACCTCTAACCTAGCAATAAAAACATAATTCCTCGTGCTGCTATTCATAAATGGTATACACATTTCATAAGACAAACAAAACAGACAAATGATAAGCGCTCAAGGATGCACCTGAATTGTAAGCCATCAGCGGCAATGCAGAGCCCCCTAGGGCTGAATACATGCCTCTAATGCAAAACAGATGCAAAATTATGTGCTAACTCTAATCTAAAAATTTGAGAGTGAATTTAAAACCGTGAAGGCAGCTAGCCAATAGTATACTTACATTTAAGTTTGCACAGTGGGAGACATGGCAGCGCTTTCAAACAACCTCATACCTGAAGGATTTAACTGCAATGGTGAGCAGAGCTCCAGAAACTGGACTAAATTACACACCCAGCATACACTGCAGGCAAAGAGAGGGAGGGGGAATTAGTGATTAAGCTGCATCAGTGGGCAGAGCTCCAGAAACTGGACTATATTACACACCCTGCATCACTATAGACCAAGGGGGGGTGTTAGCTTCAGTGATAATTATCACTGAAGCTAACACCCCCCCTTGGTCTATAGTGATGCAGGGTGTGTAATATAGTCCAGTTTCTGGAGCTCTGCCCACTGATGCAGCTTAATCACTAATTCCCCCTCCCTCTCTTTGCCTGCAGTGTATGCTGGGTGTGTAATTTAGTCCAGTTTCTGGAGCTCTGCTCACCATTGCAGTTAAATCCTTCAGGTATGAGGTTGTTTGAAAGCGCTGCCATGTCTCCCACTGTGCAAACTTAAATGTAAGTATACTATTGGCTAGCTGCCTTCACGGTTTTAAATTCACTCTCAAATTTTTAGATTAGAGTTAGCACATAATTTTGCATCTGTTTTGCATTAGAGGCATGTATTCAGCTTAATCACTAATTCCCCCTCCCTCTCTTTGCCTGCAGTGTATGCTGGGTGTGTAATTTAGTCCAGTTTCTGGAGCTCTGCTCACCATTGCAGTTAAATCCTTCAGGTATGAGGTTGTTTGAAAGCGCTGCCATGTCTCCCACTGTGCAAACTTAAATGTAAGTATACTATTGGCTAGCTGCCTTCACGGTTTTAAATTCACTCTCAAATTTTTAGATTAGAGTTAGCACATAATTTTGCATCTGTTTTGCATTAGAGGCATGTATTCAGCCCTAGGGGGCTCTGCATTGCCGCTGATGGCTTACAATTCAGGTGCATCCTTGAGCGCTTATCATTTGTCTGTTTTGTTTGTCTTATGAAATGTGTATACCATTTATGAATAGCAGCACGAGGAATTATGTTTTTATTGCTAGGTTAGAGGTAGGTCTTCCCCAAGGGGGTACGTCACCGCCGTGGGGAAGTCTATTAGGTCATAATTTGTGCACTAATTATCACTGAAGCTAACACCCCCCCTTGGTCTATAGTGATGCAGGGTGTGTAATATAGTCCAGTTTCTGGAGCTCTGCCCACTGATGCAGCTTAATCACTAATTCCCCCTCCCTCTCTTTGCCTGCAGTGTATGCTGGGTGTGTAATTTAGTCCAGTTTCTGGAGCTCTGCTCACCATTGCAGTTAAATCCTTCAGGTATGAGGTTGTTTGAAAGCGCTGCCATGTCTCCCACTGTGCAGACATATTGAGGCTGCCATAAACACACTAGATTTTTGCCCAAGGACAAGGACGCGGAAAGTTTAATCTAAAGTGTGAAAAAAAAACGAATTGTTCATTAACCTCTAGCTAAACGTGTGGCTAAAATAAATGGATTACCTGCACAAGAAGGTGTGGGTGGGTGTCACTTGCACCTTTTGAGAACTTCAGTAGTTGCTCATGAGTGAGGCAGTGGCTGTTTGGCTGGTATCCACTCTGTAGAACCAACAGGTGTATTGGGACAGCTAGTGTTTATGACAGGTGAGTTGCCTCATTTATGTGCATTTGACCACCTATCAGAAGCTGCATGTAGTGTCTGTGTACCGTTTTCTAATCACACCACATCCCTAAATACTAATACAAAATGCACTTAGCATACATTCTGTTGCATTTAACAGCAACTGAACAGCAAAAAATTCTGTTAGATTGGTCTCTGATTACACACATATAGCATACGGTTTCATAACATCCGTATGATACATTTTCAACCGTACAGAGATGTACAGTTAAAACTTCCTTATTTTTATTTGTTTACTTGAAGAGGAGCCATAATCACTTGCAGTAGTACGTATTAAATTATTCATGACATCCATTTTTACCTTTATTATCCTGGTCCTGGCATAAGAAATGCTTCTAATATTGTTATTGTTTATTGCTAACCACACCCTCCCTGTGATGTTTACTCTAAGCTATGATGTCATGCAGCCCTCTCCTCTAGAGCACTCTGGGAGATCATGTGATATTCCTGCTCACTTTGCCGAGGGAGAAGAAAAAACATTCCACGGTGATTCCCTTTGCCAATAATAAAGATGCTAGTATCTGAGAGAGATTTAAGAATGCAATTCATGCTGAAGCAAGAGTGTTTCAATGGAAAAAAGTGACTAAATAATTTATAAATTCAAGACTTCCCATGCAGGTTAAACATTATTGTTTGGAAATAAAGTAAAAGTCCTGTGTAGAAATCATTAACAGTTAAAAAATGTAATAGCTTTTTCAGAGGATATGGTAAAATGACTGCATATGTACCAGGGATTTAGATTTAAGGATGGAGGTTAAGACACTGTCAATATCAAGATATGTGCTGCACTGCATAAGTTAAGTGTTAAAAAAGTGTCTTATGTAATATGTCCCCAGATCCCCTGTATTATGTACGCTTCAATTTACCACTGCTGCTTCACTGAACTCTGAATTAGCTGTGTGCAGGATCTTTTCCTCTCCCTCCCTTGTCTGACCTTTAAAGAATTACATACGTTGGAATATGCCTTTACTTCACTTGCCATGGCTTTCTATGTGTGGTTACTGCTTACAGTATGTAGGAAGGGTAATATTTAGCTATCTACATGAGATATTGATGAGTGATTTATGGTCCATGCTTATGCAGAGGTCTAATTATTTGGCAGTTGTAGGTATAGGCTCATGTTTGTAAGAGAAACAAACTTAAATGGTTGATAAAAATAATGCTGTTCTACTATGTATTTGTTCTAATTTACTTAAAGTGCACCCAAAGGCAGAAAAAGGACAAATAAAATTAGATGCTTAATTCAGTAGTGGGAAGTCTCTGGATGGTCTATAGGCTTCCCAGATCCTTTAACAGCCCACCATTCCAGCAAAAGATCCCTTTAAACTTTTATAACAAAAGCTTGTTAAATTCTATTGGCCATGCCTTTGATGTGGGCTAGCACATCCAGACTAGGCATGCACAGATAAGGTCAGTACAGTCCTAGTTGAACACAGAGGTAAAAAGCCACGCTCATGCAGCTTTATTCTACTGGGCATGTGGGGACCTTAATTGTGCATGCCCGATTGGACGCATTACAGATAAACACATGCTTATGAAATGCATAAAAATACAATACATATACAGTAGATAACAGCATACAATGCATAAGTGGCATCATCTCAGGGTAAAATTGCATTTACATTTTCTAAAAAAAAAAACTTTAGGAATGCAATGAAAATGTAGCAGCATACAGGGCACATATAGAACATTTAAATAGCACCATACAACGGTGCATACAAATAGCAACATACAATGGGATAAAGAGCATAAACATGCAACCTACATCTTACAAACAGAAAACTGCCAACATCATTTTGACAGGATTGATTCAAATTTGAATAAGTATTATGATTGTTGCTAAAATATAAAACAGTGTATATTATAAAGTGCATGCAAATAAAGCGCAAAATAATAGCGGCATACAAGCATGTGAAGCCACATACAGACTCATATTGTATTCATGTTAGCTAAGATGCATTGAAAATACAGTAGGGAATTCCAGCAGAGTTCATATTAAAGTGTATACTGTACATATAAAGTACATACAAAATAGCAGAATATAATGTATAGGTTGTAGTATATTAAGTGCACAACCTATACGTACAGATATATTGTATGTTACACTCGGTGGTATATTCTCCATGGTCAGCACATAATGCAGATCCTGACGTGAAGGACACACACACAAACAAGCACAAGGAACCAGGATATCCCCAGTTTAGTGGAGGAGAGGACTAACTCCAATAGGAGATGTGGAGCACAGAGCAGGCGTAGATCTGAACAGCCACAAACAATACTTTCACTTTAGTGGCTCAGCGCAAGGCAGCGCTGAGCACATTAACCAGAACTCAGAAGATCAGGACAGGTAGACAGAATGAACGCTTGCTTAACTAGTCACTGCTTTAGTGACAGCAAGCGTCCATAACAAGACAGACTGGAATGAGGCAGCCAATGCGATTGCAGCGATGGTGTGCATCACAAGGACAGGACAGAATAGTCAGGAAATAGCAGAGTCAAGGCAGGCAGACGCAATACACACAAATATACAATAGGTATGATTTCCTAGCGTATTACGATTACAGCTATCAATGAAACTACAAACGACTGACTAACATATGTATATATCGGCGATGAACCGATATATAACATAAGCAAGGAACACTAGCTAGGAACTGGAGCAATACAAAGAACAGGACTAGGAAGAATTCGCTACTTCTACGCAGAAGTGAGCGCAATCCACGCAAGGTAACAGGAACAGGACTAGGAAGGATTCTCTACTTCTACACAGAAGTGAGCGCAATCCACGCAAGGTAACAGGAACAGGACTGAACTAACTAAGCACGGGTGATCACGCTAAGCACAACCTACCTACACGTGATGGAAACTGACTGACTGAACACAGGATATAAACAGTTCGAGTACGTATATATCAGCGACACTGATGTATTATGTAACACGAATACAAGGAAAAAAATAAACGCACTAGTATGCGTATATATCGGCAATGAACCAATACATGATGCAAGACCAGCAAAGTAACAACTACTGATAAACAGGATCAGGACTAGAAGGACTCACTGACCCCTTCGCAGGAGTCAGTGCAGTCCACACCAGATTTAGGAACGGGGGGGGGGGGGTTGGGGGCCAAACAGACTTATCTGAAGCTATGATAGCCCATGGACCCTTTATACTGAGGTCATTCAATGGGAACAGACATGCAGATTCCCACACAGGCGAATGATAATCAATCACAGGCTGACAGCAACCGTCATCAACCTCAGAGCGACTCCAGATGGAATCAACGCTCAGTGTGAGCGCAGGCAAAACTATGCGAGCAAATTAGTGATGGGCGAACATCCAGATGTTCGGGTTCGGGGGGGTTCGGCCGAACATGCCCCCGATATTCGGCATGTTCGGGCCGAACCCCGAACCCAACCCGAACATGTCCCTTTGGGGCCCCTATAGGGTCCCAGCATAACGGCAGAGCATGCCCCGAGCGCGGGGGGGGGGGGTGGTCGGAAATGCCCCCCACCCCTCCCCGCTAAGCTCTCCCTTCTGCCCCTCCCACGCCTCTGTTCCTCTCTGATTGGCCAATATTTCTCATGCTGAGACAATGCACTTTCTATAGTGAAGCGCAGGCAATTCAGGCAGAGGAGAGTAGGGCAGGAAATTACAGAATTGGCTTCAGAATAGCCATACTTAAAACGGGAAATGCTAAGAAAGATTTTCTCTTTTTTTTTTACTTTAGAAAAATCACTTAAATCAAAACACGGACAGTGCACTACATATGTTATATAAGTAAGCAAGTAGTTAAATACTTATATATGTGTTTGTTTGTTTTTTGGAGATAGTATGGCTGAAAGCTCCTCTTAAAGGGTACCTTCCTTCAGTATAAAAGACAAAGCTTGTCATATCAGGCTCTGTGTTAATGATGCAGGAGTGGGGTGCTGTCAGGGTTAATTATCAACCTGATTGGCTGTAAGGCCTCTTGCACACTGCAAGCGATTCCGATTCAGATTCCGCTTTGTAAATACGTTTTTACATCCGATTCCGATTTGCAGTTTGCTCCCTGCACACTGCAAATCGGAATCTGAATCGGATGTAAAAACCGATTAAAAAGCGGAATCTGAATCTGAATCGCTTGCAGTGTGCAAGAGGCCTAATTCATTCACAGATGATGCTCTGCTCCTTCTTGGCAAATCAGTCCTAGCCATGTTCCTGAAGTCTTTTAAATCTCTTTGAAAACCTCAGCCTATGTTGCCAAGGCCTGCTTACGCAGCTTGGCAGCCACCAATTAGACTGTGGCTGCCGAGCTGGGGGCAAGTGGCGGCAATGCAGATGGAGGTAACCAGAGCCTTGGCAAAAGTTTGATTAACACCTGCCATGGCCACGTTTCTGAGGATGTTAGAGCATTCACATGAGTAAATGAATTAATGAATTAATTTTAACTAATCATTTACGTAATTAACCCTGGTAGCCCCTTAATCCTGCATCATTAAGACAGAGCCTGACATGACAGGCTCTGTCCTTTATACTGGAGGTACTATTACAGTAATATCACCCAGCCATGTTTACTTCAATTAAAAACAAGAAGCTGCATCCGTTCTTCTGATATTTTCTAATGATGATCAACCCCCCTCCCCCCCAAAAGTTATTTTTCCTGTTCCTTTCCTTTCTGAACTTCATCATAATGTAACTTGACCTTTAGCCTAGGCTAAAAACTGGAAATAGAAACTTGTGTGCGATATGTTTTGTTCATCGCTAGAAAGAAGCACATTTCATCAAAATAATAATGGGATTTGGTAACCCTGACATACCCTGATATAAAGTGTGATGTTAAAATCCATATGGTTTTTAGCCAGTGGCACATTAAACCTTCGATATCCATAAATAAAAGAATCAATGTCTATTTGCATTAGTGAAGTTCATATATTGTATTTCCACCTGCATTAATTGCATCAATGTGAGTTGATTACAGAAAGTTTCTTTAGCTTGAGTGTTAATGGAACAAGGAAATAGTGCTTGGTAATTTCATGACAGTTACCTACTTAGAATGAGTTTGTAACTCTCCAGAACCTTGTAAGGTGATGATGACCTCTCTGCCTCACATGAGACAAGCTTTGTTCTCGCTTTCTCCCCATAAATTATGTAGGCAACTGTAAATTTTCTTATTTGGCAACTGCTTTAAATCGTTCATCACTGACAAACAACATGGTTATCTGTTCCTTTGTGTTTTTAACCCATACAGCATGCTACACTATTTAAGGTAGCTTTTTAGTCAAAGTTTATCTTACACAATACACAAAAGAATCAGTTTCTATTGTTCTGTCACTCCCCTTTTTCCTCTTCTAACCCTGAATTACACACACACACACACACACACACACACACACGCACGCACGCACGCACGCACGCACGCACACACACACACACCTTACCCACCCAGATCTGCCATCCAACACTCATCATATGAAGGTCAGGACCATCTATCTGTCAAAACATGTCTCAAGTGTTTTTTTGTTTTTTTTAACTACACAGTTTTTCCATGAATTGAAAGTTAAAGTTGTGGCTGGATTTTTTTCTTAACTCATTAGCTTTCCCTTGCTTCCTTCTGCAATAGTTTTTTTCCCACTGAACTTTGAAAATTTTAAGAAACAATACATGTTTAAAAAACAAAGAGTGTGGTGTCTCATTTTTTCCCTTTCAGGCTGCTTTTCTCTAGATAAATTTGCCTTCTTAAGGTGGCCACACACGATACAATAAAATGATCTAATGTTACAGCAATTCGATAAAAACAATCGGATCTTCCGAAAAAAATCGAAAGCTTTTTTTTTCATTTGACTGAAAAATCCGATCAGATTTCCTATTTTCTTCGATTTTTATCGATCCGGAATGCCAGATATTTTTCTTCAATCTTTCTAAGGATTGTATGGTGTGTGTTAGATTGTCAGTGTATTACTATACACACCCTAGCAATTTTGTCAGAGTTTCTAATCATTTTTATCATAATTGGGGGGAAATTGAACATAGGTGTGTGGTACATTGATCATATTTTTGAAATGTTACAATCAGTCAGAAAAATGTATTGCAATTCTTAAATTGAACAGATATTTAAAAAATTGTATGGTGTGTGGCCACCTTTAAGCAATTCCACCCTGCATGGCCCATAACATGATGGGTTGCTCTGATGATGATCCAAATTAAGCAGCAAGGAGAGAGAGAAAGCTATAAATAAGTGTATATTTTATAGGGTGACTGTGTGCCTTTGACTTTGATAAAGCGCATAAAAATACTTTCTGTTTACTTTCACACTTTTAAGCCCTAATACTTCTCCAGTTACTCATACTCCTTTGTCCGGATGTTGTTGTGAAATAACACTGCTGCATCTGTCTTCCTTACTGTCCTCTGGTCCTAGTCTACCACCAAATTTCCTGCTTGTCTAACCAGTACATGTCTATCTATCTAGATCTGGAAATCTTGTATCGTGTCCAGTCTTAGTAATTATCTGGCTGAGATGCTCAAGCCTATGCAAAACAGTAACAAGGTATATACCACACTTCTTGTCCACGTGTTTTATCTGTCTTGTGCTGGATTCCAATGTCTTCTTCAACTGTCCCAGTGAGTTGTAAAAGAAGGTTCGATCATAATTGCTTCCTGTTCTGCTATACTGCTGTGGTTTCCTTTAAAGCGTTGCAACACATTTGCATTGGTGATATATGTCTTATCCTATTCCATTATTATTTTCCAGTGTAGTTCAGCTCCTGAAATAGGTGGCCCTGCTGGTACTGTGTTGTGTTAGAGCAGCTGTAAGTACAGTTTGGGTAAATCTTTGGATAAAATAGTATCTATAATTCTGTTGTAATTACAGATGCAAAACAGAACATTTTTAATAGATGTTTTTTAAAGAGAACCTGTACTGAGTAAAAATATTTAAAATAAACACATGAGGTTACGTCAAATGAACATTACATAGTTATCTAGCCATCAGTTCCTCTCAGAAGCACACCATTTTCTTCTGACAATAATCCCTTCCAGTTCTGACAATATTTTGTTAGATCTGAAATATATCAGTTGCTGTCAATAAAATATCAGTTGCTGTCAGTTATAGCTGAGAGGAAAACTGATGTACCAGGTAATGTCCATGTTTCCCTATGGCTCAATTGGGCGATGTTACAGTTTAACTGTGTGCTGACCAGAAAGCGGTTATGGATAATGGCCATTTTCAAAATGGAGGACGGAAAATTCCCTTGATCACAGTGAACAAACAGGATGCGGGAGAGGAGAAAGACACTGAGGAGTAGACTACATGGAAGGTAAGTATGACTTGTGTATGCTTATTTTGACTTTTTAATTTTCAGTTCAGGTTTTCTTTAAGCTTGTTTTCCTTTCATTAGACTATTTTTCCATAGCATGGTGGATTCCTTTTTTTTTTTTATTTTAAACTTATTATGGTAACATCGCCCCCCCCCCCCCCCCCCCCACACACACACACACACACACAAACACACACACACCATAATATGAAGGGTACTATGAACATACAACCACAGGTCCTCCACCATTCACGTAATATTAGCCCACTTCCCACTGGGTACAAGTAGTGGTGTAGCAGCCTGGACATTAGACTATAGGGGAGGGGGCTCATTTCCCCTTTCTTATTACATCTCCCTCCATGTTAAGAACTATGTTGGCTGGCATTGTTTAAGGGGAAGAGTGCCACACTCCTCAGCTCCACCGTTTTGCAAATACTGGCCTGCATGGAGGACACAAAAATGGGTATGGGGATGTCTGTTATTGCTGGGACATCGAGGAAAATGTTTTTAAAACATTGCTACATGTTTTAGAAGGTAGAATCAGGTATCTTGCTTGCTTTTGGCAACACTGCAGACACTTCCAGGAGAACAGCAGTGGCTAGGATTCACAGTGTATATTCCCATTGTGCCAATGCGTGGGTTTTGCATGCGGATTCAGCACTGCTCTGTACTTGAATGTCTATCACTGGGACCAGTCACCATTTATTGCAACCCAGCCCGGCCTTAGTAAATCAGGCCCACAATGTATGATATTGTATGAGTAGGCATACTGATAAATCTCAACAAATCTTAACAAATCTCAGCGCTGCGTAATATGTTGGCGCTTTATAAATACAATAAATAAATAATAATAATAACTAGACTACCTAATGACAGAATAGGGCTTGTAAACATGGCCATCTTCTGATCAATATTAACCTATAGTTTTGTTGAAAAACTCAGGAGAGACAAGGAGTGCAGGGTAGACCAGTATTGATGAATGAGATATAAAATCAGGTCTGGCACAAAACGGACCACTGGGAACCGTTAGTAAAAAAGTGCAGGATTGTGCAGTTTTCTCAGACTTCTTGAATAGAATAAGGAAAACATTACTTGCAGAAAATAGATTAATTAACACAGATAAAGTGCAGCTGTGTCAACATGGCTCTAATTTGTAAGGGGTTTGAGCAACATTGATGACCAAGAAGCATGTTTCAAAAATAATATATTGCAAAAACTAGTGAAACACAGCCTTAAATTATGCTAAAAAGAACTCCATGAAGCAATGCTGTCAGTAAGTGTTAAAAAGGTGCATCTGAGACGACTGCATGGCTGCATTTATACTTACCTGGCTGACTTCCTTCAGTCCCCTGTGGCCCATGGGCTCCCTTGCCGTCCTACCAGGCTGCTCCGATCTTCCACTGGCTGCCCCGGTCTATTTCTCCAGACATCGCCAGTCATGGAAATGCATGCAGCTGGGCCACACATGCGCAGTACATCACAACTTGAGATCACTGGAGAAAGATCATAGTGGTTTGGGAGGACGGCTAGGGAGCCCACATTGACCCACATTTCACACGGAGCCAGAAGAAGCCACAGCTAAGTTTGTCTCAAGTTTCCTTTAAAGGACCACAACAATTTTACAATGTATAATACATGTATACACATACATATGAGATGTACGTTTCTCCCAAAGCAAAACATACTATAAATGACCTTTATTCCCATGTTGCTGTCATGGTAAGTAGTAATAATCTGACTGGTTTTGGACCCGATGAAGCAGTTCTTACTGTGAAACGCGTTATCCCAAGAGCTGAATAAAATGTAACATTTTCATACCTTTAATGAGAGCCTCCTCTTTCAGGTAGGACCGATTTATTACCACATCTTTTATAGAGAATAATCTTGGAATATTTTATCTTTTTGGGCATCTCCACTTACCTCACAGTTTTACTATGGTTACCCTAGACAGGGACCTCACCCCACAATGTTTGTGGAGTGAAACTGTGTTTTGAGCTGCTACGACACCTCTACATTGAAAGACAGAGTGGGGACGGAACCTCCCCACATGCCTGTATGAGCGGTGGTTGCCTCTTGGAGCAACCCACACTTATGAGTACACCTTTTTCAGCCTGTTTTAACTTCACCCATTACCCAGCTGTACTACACCAAATCGGGCTCCCAGGTTCCAGATGTTCATTTTTGTTTCCACAAGTCTAATCAGTGGAATGCTGCAAATAGCAGAATTACAGCTTACACGTTCAACTTACACCTTAAAGGGAACCAGAGAGGAATGCTTGTTTAAAATAGAAAAAGATTTTATACATACCTGGGGCTTCTTCCAGCCCCATAAGCCTGGATCGCTCCCACGCCACCATCTTCCGCTTCCTGAATCCGACGGTACCGGGCCCGTCACTTCCGGCGGACGCAGCCAATTGTCCGCATCACAGGGGTTCCCTCCATACCCGTACACATGCATCTGCGCAGTAGGCACCCACACGCGTAACTGTATGGAGGGAGCCCCCGGTGATGCGGAGAATTGGCCGTGTCCGCCGGCCGACTGTCCGACTGGCGGTAATGACGGGACCCGGTGTCGGCGGTTCCAGGCAGTGGAGGATGGCGGCGTGGTAGCGATCCGTGCGTATGGGGCTGGAGGAAGCCCCAGGTATGTATACTTGATCCTCTCTGGTTCCCTTTAAAGTGAGACTGAATTTTCCAACTTAATTTACTGCCCAAAAAGTCGACTCTCCATTATGGATGACAGATTTAGTCATTCAGTACTTTACATGGTATGTTCACAAACATATTTAAGGCCATAACTGTTATTTTTAAAAGATGGATATTGAAACATTGTTACTTTTATGGTATATGATGGACTGCTTTATTCATTTTATTTTTGGTGATGATTTATCACTTATTTACCCATAGACCAGGGAACTATTATTTGCAGAGTTTATTAAGTTTAAATAATCATCTGATAATTCCTTTTTAATCTGTTTAAATCATCTTAATATATTGCAAAGCAAATATTATTTTCTAAGCAATAACTAAAGATGAATAAACAGAGAAATTAATAAACACTCTAGTAATAAATAAAATGGTCTAATTTTTATTCCAGTTCCCCTACCTGCATGACAGGTTTTGCTACTAAAAATAGCTTCAACAATATTAATTAAAAAATGTATTTACGGTATTAGCTGATTTGAAGGACTTGGGCACAGATGCAGCTTCAGCAAGAAACACTGTAAAGGCGCAAGCTACGTGGTTAAGGCACAGCATTACTGTGTTTTTGCGCTGGAACCCGCCACACTGCAATCAATAAGAATATTTTTGCACCAAGTTGCACTTATATTTAACTGATGTGACGCAACTGACACAGTGTGAAAGGGCCCTAAAAGTAAAATCAGTCACTTTTATCATCTCTGTTAATGTAAGATCAAGGTGGGATATTATATGAATACTTTCTACTTCTTCCTTTACATGATGGTGTATGTCAGCACTAAAGTAGTTATGCTTGCCCTACATCTGCAAGTAGAGCGTCTTCACTATTCTTACTAATCATACGATAGATATGTCACAATTTAGGAGGAAATTGTGATGCACAACAATAGTTACTCCCTGTCTATTTGTAGCTTAATTAGGGATGATCACAGATATGCAAATTCTTCCCAGCTGATTTAAATGTATGCAAATTTTTATGCAAATATGTGCAGCTTGAAAATGGACCAATCGGTACATTTTTAAACTGATACATTTGCATAAACATTTGCATAATTTCAGAAGAATTTGCATCTGATTGATCATCCCTATTCTTAATCCACACGGGGGCGTAACTATAGAGCCTGCAAGGGAAGTTGGCACAGAAGGGCCCGGAGGAAGAGAAACTTGAGAGGGGGCCCGGTGGAGGAGAAGCATGCCGCCTGAGACAGGGCCCAGGGCCTGCTGCACACTACAGCACACAGACAGCATGATTGCAATGGCATGCGGAGGGCACTAAGACCTGGGAAAAGGAGGGTGCGGCATACTTCCTGGACTGAGCGTGCCCATCCTCGCCATCGCCGCCCCCTCAATCTCCCAGGATGGCCACATTGTACGTCGGCCACGTGATCCCTCCTGCAACTCCACGCATTGTTGCAGTGCAGGCTGGCATGAAGAGGAGAGGATGACACTGGAGACCGCTAGTAAGACACAGCCTGCCTGCAGCCAGCGTCACTGTGTGCTCGCTTGTATGTGACACTGACACAGCCTACCCTGTGGCTGTGTCTGAGAGAGACCCGGGGACAGGAGTACTCATGGAGAGGTTGGCGCTAAAGATACAGAGACAGAGCAGCCAGAGTCAGGGATATAAGGTTTTTTTTAAAAATCTTTATCTATATACCTGCACTGCATGGCTGCATGATTTATTTTTGAGGGAGAAGAGAGTGGTGGTGATTACTGTTTGGAGGGGGGGGGGGGGCTGGAGCGGGTGTCTGCCAGCCTGATATATTTGTGTGTGTACTGGGAAGGGTGGGATGCCTGCATGGTTTTCACTTTCTGGGAGGTTGGAGGGTGATTGCCTGCATATTTTCTTGGGGGGGGGGGGGAGGGGGGGCCTTCCTGATTTCAATTTAGTAGGAGGAAGCCTGCTGGTTTTGCATTGTGTGTGCGTGTGTGTGTGTGTAGGGGTGTTTGGAAGGAGAAGGGGCATCCAAAGTTTTGCAGGGGGGCCCAGTGGTTTCTAGTTACGCCCCTGAATCCACCTATGACAAGACAATAGTGGGAAGGTGCCCTGAAAATAGATAAATAAGCACATAGTGCTAAGTATTGCCTTAGGCTAATACACTTTAAGTGCCACCACCATGGAAGGGATACTTCAAGCCGCTCCCACCTTGCTCATCAACTCACCTGAGTATTTCTTGTGTGCCAACATCTCATAAAACCTCCTGGCCAACCAAGGATGGACTCACTCTGGCGTCTCGATCATCAAACGGTTTATTTAAATCAATGGGGTCTGCTCTATACAGACTCGTGACTACGGCTGCAGAACACAGGGCAGAACATCTCAGCTGGTTCACTCACTTCCTGAAACGGCATCAGCGTCCCTCCTGACTCCACCCTACGCATTTCGCCACAGCATGACTCATTCATTGGCTATCTATTGGAATTATGAAGTGTCTTTATTTGTGTATAAATTCTCATCTTTACAAATTCCCATAACACACATAGGTCATGTAACATCCAATGGCAAATCCTGCTTTCAACAGATTAACCCCAAAAATACATTCATTAAAAATTAGAAAGTACAGGAGGATTACTTTCTGAAAATTCGACACAAAAATAAAAGTTTCATTACGTTACATTACACCGCCGAAAGGATGGGAAAAAAAACTTATTAAGCCATGACAGCAAATGCATTTTAATTTAGTTATTTTATTTCAATTTACTCCAAGGGCATGTTGTATTATTTTTAATTTAATTTATAACTTTAATCTGCAGAGCCTGCAACACACTGATGTTTTCCTCTTTCAGATGTGCTTGAATTTTATTGGACAGCATGACATCTCTAGCCTAGAAGGGATCTGAGACCATTTACTAGGTACATTTTACAATTCAAATAACAAAGGTACTCTTCACACTAGTCTCAATCATTGCTGGATCATTTGACTAATGGGATAATAACAGGATGTAATACTCCAAGTCATTATCCATTGTGAGTATGTAGGCAGCAGCTATACTGCAGCTAATACCCTGAGTGTTCTTTTTTTTTTTTCAGACGTGACATGGAAACACAGAAAAGAGCATATCTCAGCAGTGCAGAATTAAAGGAGGCAAAGTTGCTGTTCAACTCACTCCTAATTGTCGCTGAGTAGACAGCAAGATAATTCATGAATTCAACATAATTGTACCTCCTAACAAATACAAGACATGGCATTGGGCCCTGAAATGTGAATACAATTTATTTAGCAGGTGGTCACAGTTTTTCTTTCACATGGCACAGTGATTTTCTGGCAAAGCATATTCACATTTGGATAAAGTGGCACTTACAGCTGACTATGCAGTGACTCAAATGTATGAAGGTTCCTGGGCAATTACAGTTTAGTCATTCCCGCTGTAGGGTTCAAGACCGGATTTCTGGAAAGGCCACAAAGGCCCAGGCATTGGGCAGCTGCGGTGTAAGAGGGCACCTGGGCATTAAATAGGGGTTGCTGCATATGTAAAAGATGTAGTCATCAAATGAAAAGGGAAGCTCATATTCAAGGGAGCTGTATATGAAAGTGAGGGGCAGCAGTACATGTATGTTACACATGGAAGATGGGGCTGCACATGGAATGGGAGGGGCACTTCTGCACTTGAAAGGGGAGCCCCAACATACTTGTCCTAGGGGTGGAAAACATATACATCTTGCAAAACTCACTTTTTCCAACAAGCATTCACCTTAAAGCTGACTGACCACCTAATTTGATGATTATTTTAGAATCCGATGAAAATCGGGGCCGCCAAGAGCACGCCTGGTCAATGATGTGACCAATTTTGGGCCCAAATTGGTTGCATGTAGCGATCGAACATGCTGCAAAATCTTGGGCTGACATGCTCGATTGGGTGCGTGGCGGTGGCAGTAACCATGTGCGATATTGGGTCGAGTGACAAATGGGACAGAACCCCCAGAGCTGCCCTGCCTAGCGTAAAACTTCCCCATGGTGCCTAAGCATGAATACTTGCGGTGTTTGCCACTGTCTCTGTCATCTTCCTCACATATGCTACGTCACACAGCTGCCCACGTGCAATACACCAGCAACCACGTAAGGCGTATGTGCGTGAGGAAGAAGACGGAGACAGTGGTGGACACTGACAGGTAAAGTTATCATGCACTGTGGAGGAGGCACATTTTACACTAAGGAGGATAGCGCAGTGAGGCGACATCAATATGTCTCTAGGGCATTTGCCAAAAAATTCCAGCTGAAATTGATTGGAAATCGGCTTGAAGTTTATGACGCCAACAGATCTCTCTCTAATCAGTTCTGATCAGAGAGAGATCTGTCTCTTGGTCAATCGGCTGCCAACATCGCAATGTATGGGCACCTTTACTTATCCCATTCCCCCTTCCACCTCTGGACAGATTGCACTTCTTACTAGCCTAAATATGTGGTACCTGTGTGAATACTGTATACTACACCATCTCTTGTTTCCTTCCCCCATTCCTTTAGATCAGGGGTGTAAAACTCAAATACAAAGTGGGCCGACATTGTACACTGGGACGTAGTCGCAGGCCAAAATTGTACACTGGGGCCTAGTCACGGGCCAACCTCAATGTCTACTGGCCACCTTTCTCCCTTATAAAGTTCTCTGGTGTCTAGAGGTCCTCGCTCACCTATATACTTCCCTGGTGTCTAGAGACCTCCAGCCTCCCCTATACAGTTCCCTAGTGTTGAGTGCTTAACCACTTTAGGATTTCACACACGCATAACTACGCCCCTATTGACTTAATGAGCGGATCAGGGGTGTACATAAACGCCCCTGCCGCTATTGTGCTGTGCGGGTGCGATCGTGCGCGTGCACGCGCGTGCGCGCCCCCGCTCCCGCGCGCGCCTGTGCGCCCGCCCGCGGGTGCGCGCCCCCGTGCGTGCACGTGCGCGCGCACCAGCTTCTCTTATCTCTGGGAGGGATTGATGAATGGGAGTAATTACTCCCATCACCAATCAGATGCTTGTAACCATGAATGAGCACTGCTATCAGCCAATAGCAGTGCTCATTCATTTGTGAGGTTTACAAACAATGTTGCCAGCACTTGAGAAGATACAGTTACCTTGTAATCACTCCTGAGAGGATTACAAGGTAACTGGATCTTCTTTACTTGTATTCTGACTGCCACCTAGTGGATTTTATAAATAAACCAGGACTTATAAATAAATATACCAGGACTATATACCCCTGATCTACCCTGATCAACCCTGATCAACCCTGATCAACCCTGATCTAATTCTAGCCTCCCTTGCTTTTTTTTTATGCAACATACTTCTATCTGCTGTATTTTTGTGGACTCTTTTTTTGTCTTTCTTTTTTTTTTTTTTTTACAATTTGCCTCTTCACCATTATAGTGTATAGCCTATATACATTTTCTATAAAGATGGCAAAGAGAATGTATTCTTTGCAAGAGGCGTTTGCCATTCTGGAGCGTGACAGTGACAGCAGCAGCGAATTTGAGGATGATTTGGAGTCCACAGATATTGATTGGCTGCCGTCCGAGTCAGAAAGCGACTCAACGGACAGCGATTCTGAGTCTGCTGGGCCATCCACAGCTCAGCCATCTAGGAGCGAGGGGCAGGCAAGGGGCATTAGTGACACTGACACTGCTTCTGAAAGAGGGTCACCTATAGCTACCTCCAGCAATGCCATCCCAAGAGGTCAGAGGGCTGCCAGGCCAAGGCAGAGCATGCCAGCAAGGGTACCACAGAGGGAACCGCTACCCTATGATCTAAGCCACCCACAATGGTCGGCATCTAATATGGAGACCCCTAACCTCCCTCCCTTCACAGCCAGGAGTGGCCTATTAGTGGACACCAGCAACATGCAGCCCATTGACTTTTTTGAACTTTTTTTGCCAGAGAGCTTCCTGCAGTATGTCTGTGATCAGAGCAATATCTATGCCCAGCAACGCATAGCAGACCATCCCACCTGTGTGTTAGCTTCCCACTGGACCCCTGCAACTACCCGCGATTTGAGAGTTTTTTTGGGATTGACTTTCGATATGGCCCTTTGTCCATTACCTGAACAGCAACTGTACTGGACAAAAAATCCAATCCTCTGCATCCCAATTTATTCGTCCAGAATGTCCAGACGCCGCTACCAAATGCTGCTAACCTGCTTGCATTTTAGCAATAATGCAGACCACATCTTACCTGACAACCCAGCCCATGACCGACTATTTAAATTGAGGCCCTTCATCGACCATTTAAATAGAACTTTTGCAGAAAAATACATGCCAGAACAAAGAATAGCCATGGATGAGTCCTTAATCCCTTTCCACGGGAGGCTGGCAATCAAACAATATATACCCAGCAAAAGGTCACGGTACGGGATAAAACTGTACAAGTTGTGTGAAAGTGGGAGTGGCTATATCTATTCACTAAAAATTTATGAAGGGAAGGACAGCTTAATACAGCCTCCTGGATGCCCTCCCTACATGGGTACAACAGAGAGGATAGTACTGGACCTCCTCAACCCTCTACTCCACCAGGGTTACCACTTTTACGTGGACAATTTTTATACAAGTGTCCCACTATTCAAACATTTATTTTCAGTCCAGACTCCAGCCTGCGGAACTGTCAGGGCAAATCGCAAAGGCCTGCCATCAGAGGTCGTTCATAAAAAACTGAAGAGGGGGGAGACCTGCAGCCAACGGAGCAATGAGCTGCTCGCTTTAAAATTTAGAGATAAGCGCGATGTCTTAGCCCTCACCACCATCCACTCCGAGGCAACAACAACTGTGAGGACTCGTAGTCGGGAAGTAGTAAAACCACTGGCCATCGCTGAGTACACCAAGTTCATGGGGGCAGTGGACTTGTCCGACCAGGTTTTAGCACCATACATGCTCAACAGGAAGAGGAAGATCTGGTACAAAAAAGTGGCTCTATATTTTTTCCAGGTGTGCCCCCAAAACGCCTTTGTCCTGTACAAAAAATCAGGTAACAAGGACTCTTTTTTACAGTTCCAGCAGGCAATAATTACATGTCTCCTTTTTGAATCTGGACAACCTGCCCCAAACCCAGACCAGCTTTGTGCAGAAAATGTTGCCAGATTTGAGGGAAATCATTTTCCTGCCCCACTCCCCCCAACTGCATCAAAACCATACCCCCCAAAAAGGTGCAGAGTTTGCAGGAAAAATCACGTTCGAAGGGACACACGGTATCATTGTCCGAAATGTCCGTCCGAAGCAGCACTATGCCTTAATCCCTGCTTTGAGACCTATCATACAGTCCTTCATTATTAGTTTTTTTTTTTTTTTTTTTACCCTTTCACTGCCCATTTTTTTTTTTTATGGTATCATTGAACTGTATTTGACTCTCCGGATCTGACCTCTGGCATGGCTGACAACCACTCTATGGAATTCGACCCCTGGCATAACTAACGACCACCCTCTGAACTCTGGCATGGCTGCTGAATTACCCTCTGACCTCTGGCATGGCTGACCTACCAAACTCTGGCCCTTGGCATGGCTGCCGAACACCTTTGGACCTCCTGACTTCCACCTTTCTACAGCTTCTACAATGGTGAGTACCAATTTGTGTATGTTTAGAGACATTGTGAAGCCCTCAGTATATTTTGCTAAAGCCTTGTACACACTTTCAAGTATGATTGGCCAATCACTGATCAATTTTACTATTGAATCTTGAATAATATGAGCAGATTGTGTAGGTAAACCCTCATACTACAGTATGAGCGTTTACCTACACAATCTGCTCATACTATTCAATATTTGTTGACTCTCATACTACATGGTAAGGTGGTACAATTGGTCAGTGATTGGCCAATCTTAATTGAAAGTGTGTACTGAACTTAAAAAAAGAATGACACTTTGGGGAGAAAATTGGCATTGAAAAAGCTGTTGGTGCTACTAGTGGTTATCAGGGTGCGGTATGCCCAAGAAGCTGATGATAAACATAGGGTATCATTTTAACCGTGACAAGCGAGAGAATATAATTTGGGATGTAGTATTGTTGAAGTCTATGTCATGTGATTTTTTTTTCTTGCCAAACTGAAGAAAACTGTAAAAAAATGCTATTTTCAAACTTCTGGTACAATTTCAGCAAAAAGGCATGAATCCAAATGTTACAAAATATGTTTATCTGAGTAGGCCTAGGTCTCTAGTTTTCAGAATGGTTTGGTTTATGACCTGTACTGAATGTTCTGAGACACCAGGGGCTTTGCCAAGAAAGAATGACTGTATTACTTTTGTTGCAAAAAATGGCCTTCAAAAATCCAATGGTGCTACTTGTGGTTATCAGTGTGTGCTGTGCCCAAGAAGCTATCTGATGATGTATATAGGGTATCATTTTAACCATGACAAGTGAGAGAATATAATTTGGGATATGACAACTGAAACCTATGTCATGTGAATTTTCTTTAGCAAGAAACTGAATGACAAGCAATAAAATTGTTATTTTCATATACTCGGCACCAAAATAAAACGCTTGTAAAAAACCCCACAAGTGACATAATTGAAAATACAATACATAAATAGCTACCTTAGTCACTCAGCTTTTTAAATATGTATGCCATGATGGTATATTACGGTTACTTTTACAGATAAGGGCTTTTAATTACTGATAGAGTACAATGAAAAAACAGAAAACAGAAAACTGAAAAAATGCACCTTTATTTCCAAATAATATATTGTCGCCATACATTGTACTAGGAACATTATTTAAATGTTGTGATAACCGGGACAAGTGGGCGGATAAAATGTGTTGGTGTAACGATCGGTGAAGTACAGAGAGGTCTGATTACCGGTGACCTGCAGCGTCACGGGGAATACAGACGTATACCAGATTATATGTGATCTGCAGTATCACCGATAATCCAATATACTGGCTAACCTCTGTTCACCTGAGTAGAGTGTAGTGTTTGGTGTAACAGTAACACTAAGAGGCCGAGGCCTTGGTGCAGCAAGGAGAACTGCACGGATTCCTTCCGCAGACCTGAGCTCTCCAAGACGGGAGGAGTCAGACTGACAGTAGGAAGGAAAGTCCACGAGTGACCCTCAGAAGGAAGTATCACTATGAGGACTGGGAACCGCCTCCAATCGTGAGGTCGGTTCTCGAGGTCGGACAAGCCAGATCGTAACACACGGACAGATAAAGTACAAATACGGTAGGCAAAGGCAGAGTCAAAGTACAGGCAGGATTCGGCAACGGGGTATCAGATATATCGGGGTACAAAATCGGGAGGCAGAAACAGAGTCTAGGAACGAGCCGAGGTTCGGCAACAGGGTATCAGAAATATCGAGGTACAAGATCAGAGTTCAGGCGGATAGTCGAGGCAGGCAGAAGTCATAACAAATAATCACAATCAAACTAGTACTTTAGCTATCAAAATCTATCTAAGTGTAGGATTACAGCTCCAGCTGGTCCCGGCACACTTAAGGATCTGACTACGGATCTGGGTGCTCCCACATATGTGATCGCAACGCCAGACACCAGATGAATGAACAGCCAGCAGTATATATACATTAGGTGTCCCCCAGCACCTCCCTGATTGCTGGACCAATGGGAAGTGGAGCTATGGTCAGCTGACCTGCCTGGTCAGCTGACTCTCCCCTGGTGTCATAAGTTTTGTCTGAGTGCGCGCGCGCGTCACTCTGAATCTTGAGGGACTATGAGTCCCAGCCAGCACAGCCCCGCTCTGCGGTGTCTCCGCAGCGGGGACCTGCCGGCAAACCGCCGCATCCAGCGCGGTGGTTTCGCCGCTCTCTGCCGGCTGATGCACGGAGGTAGCCGCCTCATGATGTGAGGAGGCGGCTGCCTCTCCGTGCGAGTAGCTGCCGTGTGCGGAAGGAGCCGCCCGCCGCTGGCTCATGGCGGCGGCTCCTCCGCGCTTTCTCACAGTTGGTTTTATCTATGGTATCTTTGTCTATTTTAAAACTACAGTGGTTGGAAATATAGAAATAGTGCATTTTTTCATTTTTTTCTCTTTTTTCTCTTTAAAATGCATAGAGAATAACATTATTACTAAAATAAAATATCACCCTTGAAAAGCCTAATTTGTGGCAAAAAAAACAAGCTATAGATCATTCACATGTGATGAGTAGCAATAAAGTTATCAGTGAATGAATGGGAGGAGCGCTGAAATGTAAAAGTTGTTTTGGTTGTAAGGGAAGAAAACATGTGATCCTGAAGTGGTTAACCCCCTACCTCTCCATATGGTTTCCCTGGTGTTCTAGGGCTTCACCTCCGATATAGCTTCGCCAGTGGTCCAGAGTGGGCCGAACATAATGCAAAGTGAGGAAACCACTTAAGGGCCAAATTTAATGGCTCTGAGGGCCAAATTTGGCCCGCGGGCTGGAGTTTGACATGTATGCTTTAGATTGTAAGCTTGCAAGAGCAGGGCTCTCTCACCCTTTTGTGTCTTAGAATTTGTTATTCTTTTTGTTTCTTGCAATTTGTTATACATTGTATTCATCATGTTACATTTGTCACTGTCATTACCAATTCTGCTTTTTTAAGCAGTCATTTTCTTACTTTGTACAGTGCCACAGAATCTGCTGGCTCTTTAGAAATCAATAATAATTATAATAAAAACAATGCATAGCTTGAAAACACCAGCTCACTCCTATAGGAAAGGGCAGACAGCCATGCCACGTGCCTACAGAAAGACTGATGAGACTGACCAAGGGTCACAAAACATCTTTTTAACACAAATCACCAAAAGTTCACAAAGATTAGTCATTCTTCATCCCAGGTTTCATGACTTAGAATAAATGTAGAGTCGTGGTTCATAATATAAATCTAAAATATGATTAATATCATTACTTGCATGCCTTTCACAGCTTGCAGACTAGAAAAACACACAGTCACTTTCTCACAGTAAGGGAGGGAAATTCATTTGCTGACTATCAGACTTTGACGGATTTTGCATCATAAAATCCTGACTCAGCGTTTTGTGGGAGAAACTACAGAATGTTTTCAAAGGAGGAAAAGATCTGTGCCTGGATATCAATGTATGAAAAGGAAATGTTTAACAATAGCGTTAGCTTCGCCAGAAATAATGTTTCCAAAACTAGAATAATAATAGAATTTCCCTTCCATAGACCAAGACAAGAGCAGATCCTTTAGCAGGAACTTTGAACTAAAAGGACCCCCATTGTAACAGTGTGTTCAAGAGGAATTGTAATGAAAATAATGTCATGAATAAAATTGCTTTTTTTACATCAACATTTTTACTTCATAGGTGATGAGTGGCAACATCTCTAGTCCTGACAGGTGATTTCTTCAGAATGTTTGTTTACTGAGAGTTCTATGCACAGAGGGAGATGCTGGTTACTTGGCAGTTGGAAACAGCTGTTATAACTTATTTCCCATAATCCAACAAGATTCACAGACAGAAAATTTTCATGGCCTTGGCCCTGACACCACACTGTGGGAGGGGTTTACCACAAAATCAGCCATACTGGTATCCCTGCGTGCATATTAGTCCTCCGCTGGTGAGTGTGGCACAGGGCGAATCAAATGAAGGCTCATCCTGCTGCCGCTCAAATTCTTGGCAATGTTAATTACTGTTCGCCCTCTGAGTCGTAGCAACTCAAAGAGAGAGGTAATTTGGGGTCATGCGATCTCCAGAACCTCAAATTACACTGGCACAGGGTGCACACTTTAGCATTAGTGCTATAGCAGAGCCCAGCTCAGGCGCTTGGCGCTCAGCACTGAGTGTCGAAACCACCTGCTTTGCCCTGATGATCTATTCGAGAAAAGGTAAAGATTACTTGTGGAAAAGGGGTATCAGCTACTGATTGGCATGAAGTTAAGTTAAAGTTCCTTATTAATGAAGGACTGAAACTGAATTCTGTAATTTTGTATTTATAAAAATCATGGGGACTGAAAAATGAAACACATGATCATGTGATTGCTCTGTAAGTCTTTAACTGGCTTGTCATGGTTATACTCTAAAGTTTTATTCTTGTTCAAACTAACAGTTTTAGAATGGCACCCATTGCTCTTTGCTAAAATAGAAACCCTAATTGCATTTAGTAGGCCATAATAAATTATTCAGGATACCTATTTTTACTGTATCCAGATTTCAGTATCAGAAAAACTTCTTAGAACTACACATTGCAATATAATGATATGTAAAGTCACCCTCCAAGAAGACACAAGATACCTAATAAATGTCACCTAACTCACTTGTACTCTTGCCTGCGGACCTCTTAGAGATGGCCATGGTGCACCCACATACCACTGTGATAAACTGTTAGTGTAATTGAGGCATTTAACCTCCCTGGCGGTATGATTATTTCTGGATCTCAGGGTCTTTGTAAAACGTTTCAGACCCTAAAATCAGGAAAAATCATGGTGCCGTAGTCTCTGCAGCAGCCCCAGCACTCACTCACCTCCCTGGGCTCCAGCCCTGCAATTTTACCTCCGTTCTCCAGATGGCATTGCAACTCTGTAGTGAGATCAATGATGGTGATCTTACCAGAGTGATTCAGAGCCTCGGAGGACAGGAAGGAGAACGGCTACCAACATCTGGATCCCCCAGGAGGTGTGTTATAATGTCCACTGCGTGCTATACTCTGCATAGAGATACACTCAGGATTACTGCCAAGGAGGTTAAAGGGAAGGTGGTGGGGAGAAAAAATGAAAATGCACATCCACTTACCTGGGGCTTCCTCCAGCCCGTGGCAGGCAGGAGGTGCCCTCACCACGGCTCCGCAGGCTCCTTCGGTGGCGCACCCAACCTGGCCAGGCCGGCTGCCATGTCGGGCTCTTCTGCGCTCCAATGTGCGTCTCACTGGTGGGCGCTGACGTCATCGGACGTCCTCCGGGCTGTATTGCGCAGGCTCAGTAGTTCTGCACCTGCGCAGTACAGCCCGGAGGAAGTCCGATGACGTCAGCGTTCCCCCGTGAGGCGCATTTTGGAGCGCAGAAGAGCCCGACCTGGCAGCCGGCCTGGCCAGGTCGGGTGCGCCACCGGAGGCGACCGGGAGCCTGCGGAGCGGCGGCAAGGGCACGTTCTGCCTGCCACGGGCTGGAGGAAGCCCCAGGTAAGTGGATGTGCATTTTTATTTTTCCCCCCACCACGGATCTTCCCTTTAAAAGACACCTGAAGTGAGAGAGATATGGAAGCTGCCATCTTTAGTTCCTTTTAAACAATACCAGTTGTCTGGCATCCTGCTGATCTTTCTGGTCTTTCTGTATGGCCTTAACTGCAAACATTTCTGTGAAGTTTCACGTAATTGGAATTAGCAGATTACAATCAGCAATAATGCATTGTACAGTCTTCATTGGTTTGGGCAACACTGCACCTGCCTTACATTTACATTTTTTTCCTCCTTTCAAAATATGAATTATTTCAAACCTTCGCTAATTTTTAGCTCTGCATGCCATGTCACGGTTTGGGTAATATATATACACACACATACACACCAACCAACCACTGACAATATGAAAGAATCACATTAATTATTTCCAATGTATTGTTGCCTGTTTCTGCAAAATCTAGCCAACAGGTGGAGCTCCTTTTTCACACATACCTAAAAATGAATCTTCAGATCTGTCATTTAATGCAAAGAGTACATTGGAAAATGTCTAAATTTGTTTGAACTTGCTAATAAATAAATTAACTTGGATTCATTTAATAAGCAGAGCAGAAATTCAGTTTAATTTATGTATTGAGGGGGAAGAAGTGAAGTAATTTTAACAATACGTGAGCTCTAATTACATGTATGTTATAGTCACTGCATACCACCTGTACATAAGCGTGAAATAAAACATTATAATGAAGTAAAAGACTAGTTTTGCAGATACAAATATAGGCAGATAGCCCAGGTGTCCATACAGATGCAAAGTTCCACTGACATTTGTGGCAGGCACAGCAATAACCAATATAGTATTTGACACTAGATCTGCAGGGTATTCTACATGAGCAGATCTGAAGTCTGCAGTGAATGTGTGTTGGCAGCAGAAAGGCAGGTTTCTGCCATCCAGATTAAGCTTTGCACAGGCTCATGTACTAAGCTGTGTAGATTGACTTTAGCATACAAAATTGTACAGATACAGTTAGAGCTCTTTCACACCTTCCAGTGCCAGATGAATAAATTGGTTTGCAACAATTTGTGCCTGCAATTTGTCTCTGATGGGCATCTCTTTTTGTTGCCTATTGCAATTTATGCTTTTATGAGATCTTTTCAATATGTTGTAAGCTTGTGTTTGTCTGGAAATATTTTTCTTTCCTCTAAAGAGTCAGAGGGGGGAAGGTATATTTCAAGCATGTAACAATCCACATGTATATGCAAGTGTGAGAACGTTAATAGACAGGTGACACGTAGATCAGCATCCTGTGCAAATTAGCCACAGCATTTAGGCAATATTAAAAAACCAACAAGAGTTAAATGCTACAGCTGTTATTAAAAATAAAATGTTGAGAACGTTTTTTAAAATAACATTTGAGGCTGCTTTCACAGTGGGACGTTAAAGTCCCACGTTAGAGCAGCCTGTAACGCAGAGTAACGCACAGCAATGAAAAATCAATGGGCTGTTCACAGTGCCCACGTTGCATTATACCATGTTAGACTGTGTGCACATGCACAGTAATGGCCTTTTTTTTATATTTTGCTGCCGGAGAGGAGGCGGGGAGAGTCCGAGAATGTAGCCAGCCACATGGCTACTTAATATTCACTGCACTTGCAGTGTTGTCTTCCTGGAGCGGCTGATGATTGGCTGGCGGGACCACGTGATGAGGAGTGGAACACTCCGCATCACGTGGTCCCGCCAGCCAATCAGCGCCATGGAGACCACGTGATCGGAGCAATCACGTGGTCTCCGCAGTCTATACTGCGCAGTGCGCACAAAGAGCTGCATAACACGGCTCACTCTGGCGTCCTCCTCCAACACCACCAGGCGTTGCGTTAAGGGCACGTTATGCGACCTATAACGTCCCCTAAAATGCAACGTCCTGGTGGGAAAGAGGCCTTAATCGATATTCAGTTGCAAAGGAAAAAAAAAAGTTCATATTTTGTCTTGTTTATATTTTTTCCCCTATTGCTGTAATATCATTAAACCATAATAACATTCTCCCTATACTTCCCTATGGAACAACCCATCTCTACCACATTTTTAAACTATTCCTGACCAGTGATGCTCAACACAACCTAGTGATTACAGAATAGGCATGATTCACAAGCATTTTTTCACTATCCAACATCGTGATCCGAATTTATGATCGCCTCTCGATCACGGATTCAGTTCCGAATGCACTCGTGATCGTGATCCAAATCTGGCTCATGATCACGGCCCTGATTAAAACTGCCAAAACCCGCCGACTTTAGCGGTTGATAACAAAGTCCCCTTACATGATGTGAACACCAAATTTGCTGGACATGTTATGATATGTTAACGATGTGTTAAAAAGACCTTATAGTTTTTGAGAAAATGGATTTTAAAGTTTCTAAGGAAAATAGTATACAATTAAATGCGGTAAATGACAGTTAATGTATTTACCGCGTTTACATGTATACTTTTTTCCTTTGAAACTTTAAAATTTATTTTCTCAATAACTATTAGATCTTTGAGAAAATTGTTCCCACTGTTCTACTTAACATTTGGTGTTTCTAGCAAGTAAGGGGGCTTTGCTATTAACCGCAAAATTCGGCGGGTTTTGGTGCTTTTTAATCACAAATACTATTTTTATTTGAAACGTAAAAATCAATTTTCTCAAAAAATATTACTCTTTTTGAAAGAAATTTTAAGGTTGTAACCACTGATCACTTTTATAATCCATTCAATTTTGATGATTGTAGCATGTATGGGGGCTTTGCTATTAACATTAAAGTCAAATCCGTGATCATGATTCTACATGTAATAACGGCTAAAATCTGAGTCAAATCCGGAGCTCCAATTCAAATCTGGATCACGATCATGGCATATTCGGATTTCAATTCTGCTGTGGCCAGATTTACTGAAATTCGTGATTGGGGGGTATCCAAGCAACTCCATTCCTGATCCTGGAATTTTGGTATGTCATGGTATCTATAGATTACAAGATATAAGGGATAAATGCCATTAAAATTGCTGTATACAGGGAGCACACAGACATTCTATCAGTACGCCTGACAATTAGGTAGCGCTCGCTGCACTGTTAATGTGACCCAGGGTCCCGTGTGCAACAGTGCTTGAGTTCTGAAACATGATTATGTGCACATTACTTACGTGAAGTGAGTAATGTTAACAATATATGCTACCCAACTGTGGTGGATAGTACCAGTAAAATTTTAATTTTTGCGCCATTTAGTGAATACACCCCACATTGTCAAATTCTTCTTTATTTACCTTTAACTCTTTGAAACAACCCTTCACTTTATCAAACCACGTTTTTCCATTTTTTTCAATTGCAGCATGCTTTTCATGCACAGTTTTTGTGTGGCCAGCCCCAAACACTATCTTTTCAACGCCATGCTGTTGAAGGTGAATACTAGGGATGGGACGAATCCACAATTTCTTCGAATCCGAATCCGGATCCGAATCTAAAAAGGTTCTCGAATATCTCGAACCTTTCGAATCCCGAATCTAACGAATCCTGCACATACGAATTGTGCGATCCGTGGTATAGTTGCCCGCAGTATAGGTAGCGAGGTAAAGGTGCCTTCAGTATAGCTAGCTAGGTATGGGTGCCTTCAATATTGGTAGCTTTCAGTATAGGTAGCAAGGTATATGGGCCTTCAGTATAGGTAGCAGGGTATATAGGCCTTCAGTATAGGTAGCAGGGTATATGTGCCTTCAGTATAGGTAGCAGGGTATATGTGCCTTCAGTATAGGTAGCAGGGTATATGTGCCTTCAGTATAGGTAGCAGGGTATATGGGCCTTCAGTATAGGTAGCAGGGTATATGGGTCTTCAGTATAGGTAGCAGGGTATAGGAGCCTTCAGTATAGATAGCAGGGTATATGTGCCTTCAGTATAGGTAGCAGGGTATATAGGCCTTCAGTATAGGTAGCAAGGTATATGTGCCTTCAGTATAGGTAGCAGGGCCGGGCCGAGGCATAGGCTGGAGAGGCTCCAGCCTCAGGGCGCAGTGTAGGAGGGGGCGCACAATTCATTTAGCTGTCATTCCTAATTGTGTTTGAAGCAGAAAGAAATAAGACAAGGGGATACATAGCAGTGACTGCAAGCCAGATAACTAGATATTAAGGTGTTGGGGAGGTTGTGGGCCCTGTGGCACCTCTTAGTCTAATAGCAATCAGTGTGTGATGGCTGGGGGGGAGGGATGGAGGGGCGCACTTTGGTGTCTCAGCCTTGGGTGCTGGAGGACCTTGTCCCGCCTCTGATAGGTAGCAGGGTATATGGGCCTTCAGTATAGGTAGCAGGGTATATGGGCCTTCAGTATAGGTAGCAGGGTATATGGGCCTTCAGTATAGGTAGCAAGGTATATGGGCCTTCAGTATAGGTAGCAGGGTATATGGGCTTTCAGTATAGGTAGCAGGGTATATAGGCCTTCAGTATAGGTAGCAGGGTATAGGGGCCTTCAGTATAGGTAGCAGGGTATATGGGCCTTCAGTATAGGTAGCAGGGTATATAGAGGCCTTAAGTATAGGTAGGTATGTAGGTAGGTATAGGGGCCTTTAGGTAGGTAAAGGGACCTTCAGTATAGGTAGCAGGGTATAGGGCCTTCAGTATAGTTAACAGGGTATATAGAGGCCTTAAGTATAGGTAGGTATGTAGGTAGGTATAGGGGCCTTTAGGTAGGTAAAGGGACCTTCAGTATAGGTAGCAGGGTATAGGGCCTTAAGTATAGGTAGGTATGTAGGTAGGTAGGTATAGGGGCCTTTAGGTAGGTAGGTATAGGGGCCTTTAGGTAGGTAGGTAGGTACGTATAGGGGGCCTTTAGGTAGGTATAGTGGCCTGTAGGTAGGTAGGTAAGTATAGTGGCCGGTAGGTAGGTAGGTATAGTGTCCTGTAGGTAGGTAGGTAGTTAAAGGGACCTTCAGTATATGTAGCAGGGTATAGGGCCTTAAGTATAGGTAGGTATGTAGGTAGGTAGGTATAGGGGCCTTTAGGTAGGTAGGTATAGGGGCCTTTAGGTAGGTAGGCACGTATAGGGGGCCTTTAAGTAGGTAGGTAGGTATAGAGGCCTGTAGGTAGGTATAGGGGCCTTTAGGTAGGTAGGTAGGTAAGTATAGGGGCCTTTAGGTAGGAAGGTAGGTATAGGGGCCTTTAGGTAGGTAGGTAGGTAGGTAGGTACGTACGTATAGGGGGCCTTTAGGTAGGTATAGTGGCCTGTAGGTAGGTAGGTAGGTATAGTGGCCGGTAGGTAGGTAGGTATAGTGTCCTGTAGGTAGGTAGGTAGTTAAAGGGACCTTCAGTATAGGTAGCAGGGTATAAGGCCTTAAGTATAGGTAGGTAAATAGGTAGGTAGGTATAGGGGCCTTTAGGTAGGTAGGTATAGGGGCCTTTAGGTAGGTAGGCACGTATAGGGGGCCTTTAGGTAGGTAGGTATAGAGGCCTTTAGGTAGGTATAGGGGCCTTTAGGTAGGTAGGTACATATAGGGGGCCTTTAGGTAGGTATAGGGGCCTGTAGGTAGGTAGGTATAGTGGTAGGTAGGTAGTATAGGGGGCCTTTAGGTAGGTATAGGGGCCTGTAGGTAGGTAGGTATAGTGCCCGGTAGGTAGGTAGGTAGGTACGTATAGGGGGCCTTTAGGTAGGTATAGTGGCAGGTAGGTAGGTAAAGTGGTAGGTAGGTAGGTAGGTAGGTAGGTGTCGCTCACCCCCATGGCCTCCTCCGTCCCCTGTGCCTCCTCGCTCACCCCTGCATAAGTATCAACTTACATGTCCAGTGGAGCGCAGACAGAGCGGCAGACCTCGTCCTTCCTTCTCGGTTCCCTCTAGTGGCCGGACCGGCTTTTACTGATGACGTCATTGTAAAAGCCGTCACTAGAGGGAACCAGGAAGTCAGCGAGAGGTCTGCCGCTCTGTCTGCGCTCCACTGGACGGGTGAGTTGATACAAAGTATGCGGGCGGCCGGGCGGAGGAGGCGCGGGGCGGTCGGAGGAGGCGCGGGTCGGAGGAGGACGAGTGCGAGCGGCGGATGCGCGGCGATGCAGCGTCGGGATTCGGCGGATTCGTAAAGTGGAAAATGGCGTCGGGATTCGAATCCACGAATCTCGAATATTTCCCAATATTCGAGGGATTCGTGGATTCGCCGGATTCGTCGTCCCATCTCTAGTGAATACATTAAGTTTGACTTATCAAGAACTATTTCTATGTTATATACTACTATTATAATGCCTAAAGGTTAAAAAAACAAACTAAAAAAAAACAGACAAATACTCCTGGCAAACGTGCAGAGGGACGTTCAGATACTGACACACTCCCAGGCTAAGGATGAGCAAATTTACCCAAACCAGTTTCAACATTTTTTAAAGAAATTGAAATCCTGTGAAATTTTTACCATTGTGCAAATTTGTACTAAAGGCTATGGGGCTAGCTGTAAAGAAACTGTACTGTCACTTTAAGGGCTTGATTCACTAAACCGTGATAACTCAAATATCACACCTTATCAAAGATCACACCTTATCAAAGTTATCACACCTTATGAAAAGATATCACACCTTATCGAAGTGAACACGCCTTATCAGAGTAGCATAGTGAGTGCTACGAACCCGCAGGGGCTCAGGGCAGGACGAGTGCCATTGCCAATTAGCAGACATAAGTTTGAAGCGCTCACTATGCTACTCTGATAAGGCGTGTTAACTTTTATAAGGTGTAAAATCTTTGAAAAGGTGTGATATCTTTTCATAAGGTGTGATATCTTTTCATAAGGTGTGATCTCTTTTCATAAGGTGTGATCTTTGATAAGGTGTGATATCTTTTCATAAGGTGTAATATCTTTTTATAAGGTGTGATCTTTGATAAGGTGTGATATCTTTTCATAAGGTGTGATCTTTGATAAGGTGTGATATCTTTTCATAAGGTGTGATCTCTTTTCATAAGGTGTGATCTTTGATAAGGTGTGATATTTGAGTTATCACTGTTTAGTGAATCAAGCCCTAAGTGTTTGAATTGATACAGGGAAAAAATCTTTTATAGATTAAAATCATTAATGAGACTGCAACTACTGCAATTAAACAACATTTCACTGGGTTTAAAACAAATTTTCCCACAAAAGCATTAAACATTCATTGTTACTGACCTTGACATACAAAGCAAATTTGGTGACAATAACATGTACAGGGGCTTTACAATGGTCCCAAATCCAATTTAATATGACACTGCAGGGGTGCCTCTAGCCATTTTGTCACTCCAGGCGAGAAAACCTGTGGTGCCCCCCCCCCCCCCCCCCAAGAAAATAATCTTAATGCAGTAGCGTTTCACTAGGAAATAACCATAGTGCGGCAATGTTTCCCCAGAAAATAATTGTAATGCAGCAACATTGCACCAGAAATTGCACTTATTGTGGCAGTGTTTCAGCCAGAAAATACATGTAAGAAAGAAAATACATGTAAGGAAGAAGGCACACAGTGGGACATAGGGAGGCACAGTGGGAAAGAAGGAGGAATGAGGGTTAAAAGAAGTCAAAAGAGGACAGAATGAGGCACAAGGGGACAGCAAGAGGCACACAGGGGGACAGAATGAGGCGCAATGGGGACAAAAGGAGACACAATGGGGGGGGGGGGGGGGGGGGGCAGAATGAGATACAAAAGAGGACAGAAGCAGGTATACAGATGGGAAGCGGGAGGTACAGGGGGACAGAAGAAGGCATGAGGGCCAGAAGGAGGCACAGAAGGAGGTACACAGAGGGGCAGAAGGAGGGACAAGGGGACAGAAGGAGGCACACAGGTGAAAAGAAAGAGGCACAAAGTGGGGCAGAAGGAGGCACAAAGTGGGGCAGGAGGTGGCACAATGGGAACAGATTGAGGCAGAAAAGGAGGCACAGGAGGAAAGAGGAAGGCACAGGGGGCTGAAAGAGGCACACAGGAGACAGAATTAGGAACAATGGGGGACAGAAAAAAGCACAAAGGGGGCAGAAGGAAGCACTGGGAGACAGTAGGAGGCACAAAGGGGGACAGAAGTGTGCACAAAGAGGGACAGAAGAAGGCACAAAAAGGGGGCAGAAGATGGCAAAAGGGGGTGTAAGCAGGCATAGGGAGACAGAATGAGACAGAGGGGGACAGAAAGAGCCACAAGGAGAATGAAGGAGGCACAAAGGGGCACAGAAGGTGGCACATGGGGGGCCTAGGAAGGTGCAGGGGACAGAGGTGGCACATGGGGACTGAAGAGGCACATGGAGACAGAAGGAGGGACAAAGGGAGACAGAAGGAGGCACAGGAGGACAGAAGGAGGCAGAGTGGGACTGAAGGAGGAACAGGAGGCAGAGGGAGCACAAGGGGAGAAATAAAGGCA
The DNA here is from genome assembly GCF_040937935.1 of Hyperolius riggenbachi. NCBI lineage: Eukaryota > Metazoa > Chordata > Amphibia > Anura > Hyperoliidae > Hyperolius > Hyperolius riggenbachi. The sequence continues at coordinate 281,171,773 of NC_090651.1, forward strand.
AAGGGACATAAGGAAGCACAGGGAGACAGAAGGAGGCACAAAGGGGCACAGAAGGAGGAAGAGGTAGCACAGGGGACAGAAGGTGGCACAAGGAGACAGAAGGAGGCACAAAGAGAGACAGAAGGACAAACAGGGGGTCAGACATGGCACAAGGGACTGAAGGAGGAACAAGGAGACAAAAGGAGGCACAAAAGGGACAGAAGAAGGCACAAAGGGGGGAAGAAGGATGCACAAGGCACAAAGGTGCCAGCTGCCTGCAACTTACGCTAAGTAGATGCAGCAAAAGCAAGTAATAGAACAACCATGGGGTGGGGCTTAGTCCATGGGGCATGGCTTAATTGGGGGGGGGGGGGGCTTAATCCAGCAACATGGCGCCCCTCAGGACCAATGGCACTCCAGGCAATGGCCTGTACTGTATATGCCTAGAGGCTCCCCTGTGACACTGCGCTGGTCAGAGCCAGGACAAGGTCCTCCAGCACCCAAAGCTGAGACACCAAAGTGTGCCCATCCATCCCTCCCACACCAGCAGTCGCACACTGATTGCTATATATATTGCTTTACGCCCACAAGACTGCCGGGAGCCATGACGGGGCTGGAGGAGGACTCAGAGCTGCGCAGCCACACTCGCAGGTATGACAACTGCGCAGGCATGGCAGGACCTGGCAGCCATATTTATTGGGGCAGATGCAGACAACCCAAGGGATAGGGATCAGGTCCCGACTTCGGGCTGAAAAGAAAATTGACACCACGGCGGAATGAAACAGAGGGCGCGGATGGCGTCCTCTGTGGATAAAACTTACAGCCAGGTATTTAACTCAAAAATCTGAGCAGTTCTTGCCTTTTTCATGATTGCTAACTCAGTAAAGGACCAGCCCTTAAAGCGTTGCTATCATATAAATCCGGCATAGCGGGGTATGAACCCTCTATAACAGTAATTATAGATTGATGGTGTACCTTGAAATGAATCAGAGCACTCAGTGTATGATCTTATATAAAAAATTGTATTTGCTTATCATACAGCATATATACAAAATATGAACAGTTCCAAGTAGTGTTTCCTTCTAACAGTATTCCACCTTATCAAGACCTTTATAGCCAAGCGTTCATCAATCTTCCAAGTACATTCAAAAAAGAATATAACAGTTGTGTTATGTAGAATAAGGTCAAAAATAGTCTCATCTTTATCAATAGCCGTGTATATAATAGCTGTGTAAAACTTAGTACTCTTCTTAAAGAAATAGCATAAAAAATAGCTTCTTAAAAAAAACTTCTTGCTAACATCTTAACAAAACTAAAAAAACAATAAAGTAAATCACCAGAATATTAAGCATATTACCCCTTCTTAGTCATCTCTTCAGCATCTAGAACCACTTGTGGGAAGGTAGCTTCTGCCTCATGTGTCTTCTCAGGAGATTGTTAGGCTTCTGCCAACTATGAGCTTTCAGCTCCTACTTTTATAGGGATTGGATGCAATATGGCTGCCTAATCTGGAATTTCCCTGAATCCCAGGTACTGATTGGCTAAAGCTCCCATGCATCAATGCTTTATCATGTTTGAATACCTAAATCATAATATTATTGTTTATAAATTCCTAATTACCTTATCTTGTGGGAATTAACGTCATTTGGAGTGCTTGACATTTGATACAGGGTCATTTCTGACGCAGTTAATTAAAAATGGACGTCACCAGCCATCTTGTCTGCTGGTTGACTTTTTTTTGCCCCAGACATTGAGACTAAACAATGTCATTCATGACACATTTCTGATAGTGTTCTCTTCTAATTAGGTTGGAATGTCTCGGTACTTTCCCAGACATAAGGTTGGTCAAATTGACACTAACACAGACCTGTGAGAGTCTTCAGCAATTTAGGGCTTAATGAAACATACAGGGCTTCTAATATACTTAAATATAAAGCTTATTATATAATTCTTCTTAAAACAATTAATCATATAAGAAATAATTGCATATTAAATCTTAATAATATAAAATCATGTTCTATATATTTGCCTTTCTTATGAATAAATATAATAACTTCAACCGGCAGATGTCAGCATTTCATAACAATCTGTATTAATAATATTAATTTTATAAGACTACGAAACCGCCAGGTGGCATCATTGAATAATCTTTAACTAATTGGGAAAACCCCTTCTTTGTTCAATGTTTTATAAAGCATTTTCCCAAAACATCATGTGTTTTCAGCTAGCTGAGACTAGAGATGTAGCGAACAGTTCGCCGGCGAACGGTTCCAGGCGAACTTTGGTGGTTCGCAATCGCCAAGAGAAGGCGAACTTTTGCAGAAGTTCAATTTGCCCCATAATGCACTATGAGGGTCAACTTTGACCCTCTGCATCACAGTCAGCAGGCACATTGTAGCCAATCAGGCTACACTAAGCCCTGGAGCCCCCCCCCCTTATTTGAAGCAGGCTCGCCGGCCATTACACTCACTCGTCTGCCTGCTATTAGACAGACTAGGGCGAGCTGCTGCAGACTTGTTCTCCTAGGGAAAGATTAGTTAGGTTCTTGGCTTCTTAGCTTGCTCCTGGCTGATTATTATTGCTTTAATAGTACCTCCCAACAGCTCTTCAGCGTTAATCCTGTTCTTTGTTTGTTTTTTTTTCTGTGTGTCAAACTGACACTTTTGTTGCATACACAGCCTTGCTAATTCATACTGTGTGTGCCACTGCCAGCAGCCCAGCACATTCAGTGACTACCTGTGTATGTGACAGGGAGCTGCACATTGTACTACCCAGTATTGCATATACCTACTAGTACCTGTTGTGTTTACTTAACCCACCTCATCACTGCATATACCTACCTTTGTGTTGAGTGAACCCACCTCACTGCATCTAACTACCTTTACTGTTCAGTGAACCCACCTCACTGCATATAACTACCTTTTGTGTTGAGTGAACCCACCTCACTGCATATAACTACCTTTACTGTTCAGTGAACCCACCGCACTGCATATAACTACCTTTTGTGTTGAATGAACGCACCTCACTGCATCCAACTACCTTTACTGTTGAGTGAACCCAGCTCACTGCATATAACTACCTTTACTATTCAGTGAACCTACCTCGCTGCATATAACTATCTTTACTGTTCAGTGAACCCAGCTCACTGCATATAACTACCTTTTGTGTTGAGTGAACCCACCTCACTGCATATAACTACCTTTACTGTTCAGTGAACCCACCTCACTGCATATAACTACCTTTGTGTTGAGTGAACTCACCTCACTGCATATACCTAGCATCCCCCCGAGATGGACAAAATAGACAAACCAGGTAGAGGAAGACCCAGAGAAAGGCCACTTGGCACCGGCAGGTCTGTGCGAGGTGGTGTTGCTGTGATTTTGTTCGGACCTGGCCCAAAGAAGAGTGCTCAGAAGAAGGCACGTGCCATCACTTCACAAAATTGTGAGGACGTGGTTGAGTATTTAACACAGGCCACCTCATCTCCCACAGCCACCAGCACTAGTACAAGCACCACATCTGCTGCATTTGACACTTCGCAGGAGTTATTTGGTGGTGGTGAAATCACTGATTCACAGCCACTACTGCAACAACAAAAAGAAGGCGCAGGTACACCACCTCATACGTCTGAGTTAGGTGGCGATAGTATGGACATAACGTGTGAGGAGGGGGATGATGAACCACCTGATGTTGGTGCAGTTGTGGAGGTGTCTGAGGAAAGTGAAGCTGGGCAGGAGGATTATGATGATGATTATACGGACGCAACTTATGTTCCCAATAGAGGAGATGACCAGGGGGACAGTTCAGAGGGGAAGTCAGAGAGGAGTAGGAGGAGATGAGTCCATGAAAGAAGCAGAGGGAGCTCGTCCTCAGAAACAGCTGGGGGCAGTGTCCGGCGCCATGTATTGCCAGCTATGGACAGCCAGCCAACATGCCCTTCAATGTCAGCTGCTGATGCCACAGTAGCGCCATCACCCCAGGGGGCTCAGCGGTTTGGAATTTTTTTAACATGTGTGTCTCAGATCGGAGCAAAGCTATCTGTTCTCTCTGCCAGCAAAAATTGAGCCGTGGAAAGGCTAACTCTCACGTAGGGACAAGTGCCTTACGAAGGCACCTGGAGAAAAGGCACAAACAGCTATGGCAAGAACACCTGAGGAAAAGCAGCACCCAAACAACAAGCCATCCTCCTTCTCCTCTTCCTCCTTCAGGTGCATCATCTTATTCAGCCGCTTTCTCCCTTGCACCGTCACAGCCACCCTCCTCCACACCGACTCTGCCCTTGAGCGGTTCCTTCTCCTCTGCCCACAGCAGTAGCCAGCTGTCCGTGAAGGAAGTATTTGAGCGTAAGAAGCAAATGTCTGCCAGTCACCCTCTTGCCCGGGGTCTGACAGCTGGCGTGGCGGAACTATTAGCTCGCCAGCTATTATCATACAAGCTGGTGGAGTCAGAGGCTTTCCGTAAATTTGTGGCCATTGGGACACCGCAGTGGAAGTTACCAGGCCGAAATAATTTTTCACAAAAGGCCATACCCAAACTGTACCGTGCAGTTGAGAGGCAAGTGGTGTCATCTATTGCGAAGAGCGTTGGGTCAAGGGTCCACCTGACCACGGATGCCTGGTCGGTCAAGCACGGGCAGGGCTGCTACATTACGTACACAGCCCATTTGGTCAACCTGGTGACCGATGACAGCAAGCAGGGAGTACATGGCTGTGCAGCGGACCAACTTGTCACACCTCCATTGCTTGTAGGCAGGCCTCCTGCCACCTCCTCTTTGCCTGCTACATCCTCTTTACTGTCGTCATCCTCCTCCTCTTCTTTGGCTGGTGCCGCGATCTTCTCTCCAGCTACACAGCCCCCGCACCCCAGGGCCTATGCTGCATGCCAGGTACGATGGTGTTTTAGATATGTCTTGCCTCAAAGCGGAGAGTCACACTGGAGCAGCTCTCCTGGCTGCTCTTAACAAACAGGTGGAGCAATGGCTGACCCCGCACCAGGTGGAGATCGGCAACGTGGCGTGTGGCAATGGCAGCAATCTCATTTCCGCATTGAATTTGGGAAAGCTGACACATGTACCCTGCATGGCACATGTGCTGAATCTGGTCGTGCAAAGATTTGTGTCAAAGTACCCAGGCTTAGAGGACGTCCTGAAGCAGGCCAGGAATTTCCGTGGGCATTTCAGGCGGTCTTACACGGCCATGGCACGTTTTGTGGACATTCAGCATAGAAACAACTTGCCTGTGAGACTCCTCATTTGCGATAGCCCGACTCGCTGGAATTCCACCCTGCTCATGTTCTCTCCCCTGCTAGACCAGGAGAAAGCCGTCACCCAGTACCTGTACAATTACAGTAGAAGGACACAATCTGGGAAGATGGGGATATTGTGGCCCAACAACTGGACACTGATGTGAAATGCATGCAGGGTCATGCAGCCCTTTGAGGAGGTGACCAAACTGGTGAGTCACACTGAGGGCACCATCAGCGACTTGATCCCCTACGCTTACTTCCTGGAGCGTGCCGTGCGCAGAGCGGTGGATAAAGCTGTGGAGGAGAGTGAACGAGAACAGTTATGGCAGGAGGAGTTGTGGTAGCAATTTGCATCCGAACCAGATGTTTCCCCAACACCTGCGGCAGCACAGAGGGGGGAGGAGGAGGAAGAAGAGGAGTCGTGTGGGGAAGGAGAGGAGTCAGACTCGGATGAGGATGATGAGGAAGGTGTTTCTGTGGAGGAGGAAAAGGCGGCGGAAGAAGAACAACCGCAGTAGCCATCACAGGGGGCTTCTGCTGCTCCATGTTCCTGTGGTATTGTTCGTGGCTGGGGGGAGGATGAGGAGTTGCAAGAGGAGATGGTGAGTACGTCTGCATCCAGCTTTGTGCAGATGGCCTCTTTCATGTTGTCCAGCCTGTTGAGGGACCCCCGTATCAAAAAACTCAAGGGGAATGACCTGTACTGGGTGGCCACGCTACTAGACCCTCGGTACAGGCACAAAGTGGCGGACCTGTTACCAACTCAACAGAAGGCGGAAAGGATGAGGCACTTGCAGAACAAGCTGGCAATGATGCTTTACAATGCTTTACAATGCATTTAAGGGTGATGTGACAGCAAAACGCAATCAAGGTACCACTGGCAGTAATCCTCCTCCTCCCAAGTCCACGCAGGCAAGGACAGGACACTCCAGCGATCTCAGGGTGATGTCGGACATGCGGACATTCTTTAGTCCAACGCCTCACCGTATCCCTTCCGGATCCACCCTCCACCAACGCCTGGACCGGCAGGTAGCCGACTACCTGGCCTTGAGTGTGGATGTAGACACTGCGAGCAGCGACGATGAACCCTTGAACTACTGGTTGCGCAGGCTTGACCTGTGGCCAGAGCTGTCCCAATTTGCCATCCAACTTCTCTCTTGCTCTGCCGCAAGCATCCTGTCAGAAAGGACCTTCAGTGCAGCTGGAGGCATTGTCACTGAGAAGAGAAGTTGCCTAAGTCACTACAGTGTTCAGAACCTGACCTTTATCAAAATGAATGAGGCATGGATCCCGGAGGGCTACTGCATGACCGAAGACTAAGTCAATCCCCGCACACACAGCATCTCTGCCTGCAGGCCGCTTGCCTTCTCCGCCACCACCAACAGGGGCCACGACTCTAGGCAGATTCCTAAATTTTTAAGGCCGCTGCTAGCAGCGGCCGCTATACTAATTTTTCTGGTGCGGGTACATGCCTGCCTAATTTTTCTGGCTGCACTGCGGGAGGCTGTAACAAAAAGATGTCACAGAGCAATATTTAAAAAAAGTACTCTAACTTTACAGTTTACAATGAAATTTTGCATAGAACATTAAAACTTAAAACCTATACATATGACAGCTTTTCCTGCATAAATAAAACCGCTAAAATTCTGACAAGTCCTTTAAGCACTTGACCTACCATAATGTAATGATCATTTGCTTCCCAATACTGGTATATCCTACTCCTTTATCCATACTGTTGTAACAATATAACTATCGTTATTCACGTTACAGTAGTTTTAATGTTATGTCCGATTGATACATATATATGTCATACATTAGCTTCCGGTTGACTTATGTATAGTTACTCAACCACTGGATCATCAGAAAACCAAAACTGGTGTGGTCCTCATAAGAATTTTGCACATGATACTTTTCATATTTCCACAGAACCTTTGCTTCTACTAGAATGAACCCTCATTCACTACACAAATAAGTTTACTTTGGTTCACCTCCATTCTAAACATTCAATTACTGTGTACTCAAAAGAAACTGTGCTTTGAGGGTTGATGATTAACAAAGCACTTTGATATCCTTATGATTTAGAGATTAAACTTTAAAAGTATTTTTTTCTTCAGATTAGTATCCAGTTTTTGCAAAAAGTAACTAAGCCTAAAGAAAGAGCATCTTCCAAACTTGATGTTTGTAAATGGTTTCTCATCATGGCACATTTCTCTGGCTCGAGATATGATATCAGCTTTTACAGCTCCGTTTGTGTGATTAATGTGACATCAAGTGGCTGGACAGATTAATCACTACTGGTATTTTTAATACTCTGGAGAATCCCTCTGTAAAGCTGAGAATGTCTATTAAACTTTTATATAGACTTTTTCCTTGTAACATTTTCTTAGTAGTAATAACGAATGATATTTTAAAGTAGAATGTGTTGTCCATTTAGATTTTGTAGGACCTGTTGGACAAATAATAGGACATGAAAGTTAGAACTAACTTACTCTCATGTCCTTTTTACTTATATGTCTTATTTGTCCAACAGGTCCTACAAAATCTAAATGGACAACACCTTCTACTTTAAAATATAATTTGTTATTGCTACTATAAAAAATAACAAGGACAAAGTCTGTATACATTTTTTTGAATAGATTGTAGTAGCAAACAGAGTCACCAGTAGGATATAAGTTCTTAAAAGGTTTAAAAGTAGAGGAGGCAGTGGCGGACTTACCTCCTACAAGTAGACACAAAAACAATATTGATAACTAGCCGACCCGCGGCGTAGCATATGCCGCATAAGGGGGTAGCGGGCAGGAAGGGGGTATTGGGCAGAGCAGCGGGGAGGGGGGTTGGACCCCCCTCTCCTGGGTCCCCCATCTGTGCTCTCCCTCCAGCTTAAGTTTGCGGTGGGGAGGGGGTCGGACCCCCCATCCCTCACCTGGGAGGAGGTTGAACACCCCCATCCCTCACCTGGGAGGGGGTTGGACCCCCCCATCCCTCACCTGGATCCCCCATGTGCCCTCCCCTCCAGCTTAATTTCACGCCGGGAATGGGGGTTGGACCCCCCCTCCATCACCTGGGTCCCCCTATCTGCACTCCCCTCCAGCTTTTAGCCGCTAATGGTAAGAGGCAGCGGGCGGGGATGGCACCCCTTTTCCACATTCCAGCGTGCGTTCCACTGTCGTCACTTCCTGCAATGCCATCCACTGTATTGTAAGTGGATGACATTGCGGGACGTGACGACAGTGGAGCGCACGCTGGAACGCGGAAGAAGTGAGTCATCCCCGCCCACTGCCTCTTACTAATAGCGGCGGCTGCTGCTGCTGAACTTAAGCTACAGACTAACCAGCGAGCTCATGGTGAACCAGAACTCATTGGAGTGTGTGAGGGGCTACAATGGTCCTAAAAGGCCCCTTACTAAAATGCTATGGAAAACAAAAGTTTGCTTTCTTAGAACAGAAAGAATTTGCGATAATTCAGGTTGGGGTGAGCTTGAGATGTCTCTTAGTGCATCACTGCTGAATATATGCAAATTACCCATTGCTGCCCTTAGAAGCTAAACACACCTCCAGAACCGCTGGAATGCAGTGTTTAGCTTCTAAGGGCAACAATGGTTAATTTGCATATATTCAGCAGTGATGCACTGGGAGACATCTCAAGCTCGCCCCAACATGAATTATCGCAAATTCTTTCTGTTCCTAGAAAACAAACTTTTGTTTTCCAAAGAACTTTAGCTAGAGGAGGAGTGCAGATGGGGGGCCCAGGTGAGGGAGGGGGGTCCGACCCCCCTTCCCTGCCGCTGTACCCAATATCCTCTTCCTGCCCGCTACCCCCTCCAGCTCGGCAGCAAGTGTAGGACTGCCCCTGGGGGCAGGGCGCTACTTCTTCTTCTTGCTTGGACTGGCCCTGGGGGCAGGGCTATACTTCTTCTTGCTTGAATGTTGAGGCACTTGGCCTATTAGATAGATAGATAGATAGATAGATAGATAGATAGATAGATAGATAGATAGATAGAAGAAGAAGATAGATAGCAATAATTCAGGTTGGAGTGAGCTTGAGATGTCTCCCAGTGCATCAATGCTGTATATATGCAAATTACCCATTGTTGCCCTTAGCAACTAAACACATTTCCAGAACCACTGGAATGCAATGATGTTTCAGCTTATTAATTTGTACAGAGCCATAATAATCCAGCATGCATACAGACTGTTTCGGATTGTTTGTTCCTCATCAGTGCATGGCATGGATTACTTTGGCTCTATGGAGTAGGGCTTGTAACACCGAGAGGTACAGACTAACCAGCTAGCTCATGGTGACCCAGAACTCATTGGAGTGTGTGAGGGGCTACAATGGTCCTAAAATCCCCCTTACTAAAATGCTATGGAAAACAAAAGTTTGCTTTCTTAGAACATAAATAATTTGCAATAATTCAGGTTGGAGTGAGCTTGAGATGTCTCTCAGTGCATCACTGCTGAATATATGCAAATTAACCATTGTTGCCCTTAGAAGCTAAACACACCTCCAGATCCGCTGGAATGCAGTGTTTAGCTTTTTCTTGCTTGGCCCGCCCCTGGGGCAGGGCGATACTTCTTCTTCCTGCTTGAAGGTTGAGGCACTTAGCCTATTATATAGATAGATAGATGTATCAATAAAGCAAATTTTATTTACATACTCCCGGGTTCAACACAATGCGTTTCGCAGGCATGACCCTGCTTCATCAGGCAATAAGGATGGAGTATATAGCAATATAGGTCTAAGACTGAGCCAAGCACCTCTTTTACATTTTGAATAGAGTTAATATATCACTCCACCGAAAATAGGATGATCTCGAAAAAGCTGATCATCATCAGACAAGAGAAATAATGCTTTACCTCAGTCAACCTACAGACTCCATAATGTGCTAATGTTAGTGTTGATCTTCAGCAATGAAGATAATTTAAACAGTGCCCGTTCTCACCTGAGCGGGAATCGCGCGATTCCCACTCACGGCAAACCGCTAGTGGTTCTGCAAAAACCGCTACACAATGTAGCGAGTAGCAGTGTTCTCACTGCCGCGGTTGCGGTTAGCGATAAACACAACCGCGCTCCATGCAGCGGTTTGCTGGCGGCGAGCGTTCCGTGATTAGCGATCTTTGCACGCTAATCGCGATCGCTCCAAAACCGCCGCAGTGTCCAGTGATTTTTCCGCGCTAATCGCGGGAAAATCACTCCTGCAAAACGCCAGCGGTAATCGCTGTCGTTCTGCGATTATAAATGTGAACGGGCCCTTAAGCATTCAGTGGCCCATCATCTAATAGTGTCCCTCATAATGGCTTGGGGGGGATGAATAGAAAAGTTTGTCAAACATCTTGGTGGTGGAAAGTATACTGTTAGACGCCTTGATCACCTTGTATTTGATCAGACATAGCCATATAGTAACATACAAGGTGTACATGTGACTTCCCAGCTTTCCCAGTGAATTTAGAGCTAGCCAGTAAGATAATGTTGTTGCTAAGAGCATATATATCTAGCTAGGATGATTTTGGGAAAGGAAGGTTGGAGTTATTTAAACTTTTGTGGAAGCTGAGGAGCTTAGTCTCACTGGAATATTTAGAACTTACTGCAGTTGCAGGCTGTATCTAAAGCATGTATAGCATCTGTATACAGTAGCATCCAATCTGTATAGCATCCAATCATCATCACTGCTTTCGGGCTCTCGATGGGGCTCACTGTAATATATTATATGCAATTTCAGCATATTACTGCTAGAAGAGCAGAACAAATTTTCTTCAGTGCTGTATATTCTAATTCCACTCTCTGGGAATCCTGCAGACACACAGTGCTCAACAACGGTCAGCTGAGCCAACCACTGAGTGAGCACCTTGACTGGCCGGCACACATCAGTTGTACACTGTTCTGCACAGTCAGCAGTGCTCCTGTTCTGCATGTTATAGTTCTAAATATATATTTTTAGTTTGTGTTTCTATAGTTCCACCGACAATTATTTAAATTCTGAAAAATGAACAAAAGTGCATGTCGCCATTCAAAAGCATTATGCGCCACATGCCCTTTTCAACAAAGCCTTATTATTTAACTTACAATGTTCCTTTAGTGAATGATCACTGTTACTCGCTGGAACAGTCATTATTCAAGTATAAGCTAAATGCCCACATGAAGATAGATCGGTAATCAAAGATGACCAGCATCCATCTTTACCGTATCGTGAAAACTATTGTTCATCGTGAAGAAAGTCACAAGTTGTGAAAAAGTGCCCACACAACAATCACATTGGGGGTACCGATTTTAAGCACACTGAATGAATGTTCAGGGAGTCGGACCCTGTGATCCCTTGCACCAATTATTGCTACCTTGGTGGGGAATGAACACTTTGGGGGTCACATGCACGCATGATCATTACAGGAAGATACTTTACTTCCTGTATACGCTTTAAGATGATCACTGTTACACTTAATATTATGTAAAAGTATTAATTGTGGTTTAATGGGCACCGATTGGGTAGAGGTACCACGTGGTCCATTGCACAGTTCGTTGCTGCCGCAGGCATGTATGCGCGTGATTGTCTATGGTGGTGGTGGTGAGGAGGTTCTCTGGTACATAGCTTCTATGTCCAGGAGGCATACAAGACCTTAGAGATGAGCGTAATGGCGTAATTACGATTTCGCGAAATTTCGCGTAATTAGTGTAATTACGTTTATGGCCGTAAGTACATAATCGTAATGAAGAAGGATTTCGCGAAATTTCGCGTAAGCGTAATTTTCACGTAATTTTCGCATTGCAACGGGTATTGCGAAATTAATGCGTATGGCCATGCTCCCGAAGCGGAAAAGTTGACGCATGGGTCAATGTTAGGTAGCCGCCGACTTTAAGGGATAATAGCAAAGCCCCCTTAACCACTTCCCGACCGCCCACTACACAGGGGCGGCGGGGAAGTGGAGCCCTGCAGGACGGCCTCACCCACAGAGGCGGCGGTCCATTTAAGGGCATGGGCGGAGCGATCGCGTCATCCGTGACGCGATCCTCCGCCGGCGCCTGTCACCGCTCGCTCGCCGCAACATCCCGCCGGCTATACGGAAGCGCCGGCGGGATGTTAACCCCGCGATCGCCGCATACAAAGTGTATAATACACTTTGTAATGTTTACAAAGTGTATTATACAGGCTGCCTCCTGCCCTGGTGGTCCCAGTGTCCGAGGGACCACCAGGGCAGGCTGCAGCCACCCTAGTCTGCACCCAAGCACACTGATTTCTCCCCCCCCTGCCCCAGATCGCCCACAGCACCCATCAGACCCCCCCCCTGCCCACCCCCCAGACCCCTGTTTGCACCCAATCACCCCCCTAATCACCCATCAATCACTCCCTGTCACTATCTGTCAACGCTATTTTTTTTTTTATCCCCCCCCCTGCTCCCTGCCCCCTCCAGACCCCCCCCCCAGACCACCCCCCCCTGTTTACTTTATGCATCTATCCCCCTGATCACCTGTCAATCACCTGTCAATCACCTGTCAATCACCCGTCAATCACCCATCAATCACCCATCAATCACCCCCTGTCACTGCCACCCATCAATCAGCCCCTAACCTGCCCCTTGCGGGCAATCTGATCACCCCCCCACACCAATAGATCGCCCACAGATCCGACATCAGATCACCTCCCAAATCCATTGTTTACATCTATTCTCTCCTCTAAACACCCACTAATTACCCATCAATCACCCATCAATCACCCCCTATCACCACTTGTCACTTTTACCTATCAGATCAGACCCTAATCTGCCCCTTGCGGGCACCCAATCACCCGCCCACACGCTCAGATTGCCCTCTGACCCCCCCTTATCAATTCACCAGTGCATTAATTACATCTGTTCTTCCCTGTAATAACCCACTGATCACCTGTCAATCACCTGCCAATCACCTATCACCCATCAATCACCCCCTGTCACTGCCACCCATCAATCAGCCCCTAACCTGCCCCTTGCGGGCAATCTGATCACCCACCCACACCATTAGATCGCCCGCAAACCCGCCGTCAGATTACCTCCCAAATGTATCGTTTACATCTGTTATCTTCTCTAAACACCCACTAATTACCCATCAATCACCCCCTATCACCACCTGTCACTGTTACCTATCAGATCAGACCCTAATCTGCCCCTTGCGGGCACCCAATCACCCGCCCACACGCTCAGATTGCCCTCTGACCCCCCCTTATCAATTCACCAGTGCATTAATTACATCTGTTCTTCCCTGTAATAACCCACTGATCACCTGTCAATCACCTGCCAATCACCTATCACCCATCAATCACCCCCTGTCACCCCCTGTCACTGCCACCCATCAATCAGCCCCTAACCTGCCCCTTGCGGGCAATCTGATCACCCACCCACACCATTAGATCGCCCGCAAACCCGCCGTCAGATTACCTCTCAAATGTATCGTTTACATCTGTTATCTTCTCTAAACACCCACTAATTACCCATCAATCACCCCCTATCACCACCTGTCACTGTTACCTATCAGATCAGACCCTAATCTGCCCCTTGCGGGCACCCAATCACCCGCCCACACGCTCAGATTGTCCTCAGACCCCCCCCCCCCCCCCTTATCAATTCGCCAGTGCATTAATTACATCTGTCCTTCCCTGTAATAACCCACTGATCACCTGTCAATCACCTGCCAATCACCTATCACCCATCAATCACCCCCTGTCACTGCCACCCAACAATCAGCCCCTAACCTGCCCCTTGCGGGCAATCTGATCACCCACCCACACCAATAGATCGCCCGCAGATCCGACATCAGATCACCACCCAAGCGCAGTGTTTCCATCTATTCTCTCCTCTAAACACCCACTAATTACCCATCAATCACCCATCAATCACTCCCTATCACCACCTGTCACTGTTACCTATCAGATCAGACCCTAATCTGCCCCTTGCGGGCACCCAATCGACCGCCTACACGCTCAGATTTCCCTCAGACCCCCCCTTATCAATTCGCCAGTGCAATATTTACATCTGTTCTCCCCTGTAATAACCCACTGATTACCTGTCAATCACCTATCAATCACCCATCAATCACCCCCTGTCACTGCCACCCATCAATCACCCCCTGTCACTGCCACCCATCAATCACCCGCTGTCACTGCCACCCATCAATCAGCCCCTAACCTGCCCCTTGCGGGCAAACTGATCACCCACCCACACCAATAGATCGCCCGCAGATCCGACATCAGATCACCACCCAAGCGCAGTGTTTCCATCTATTCTCTACCCTAAACACCCACTAATTACCCATCAATCACCCCCTGTCACTGCTACCTATCAGATTAGACCCCTATCTGCCCCTAGGGCACTCAATCACCCGCCCACACCCTCAGAATGCCCTCAGACCCCAGCCCTGATCACCTCGCCAGTGCATTGCTTGCATCCATTCCCCCCTCTAATCACACCTTGAGACACCCATCAATCACCTCCTGTCACCCCCTAGCACACCTACCCATCAGATCAGGCCCCAATTTGCCTCGTGTGGGCTCCTGATCACTCGGCCAAACCCTCAGACCCCCTTCCGATCACCTCCCCAGTGCATGGATTGCATCTATTTTCCCCTCTAACCACCCCCTGAGACACCCATCAATCACCTCCTGTCACCCCCCTAGCACTCCTATCCATCAGATCAGGCCCAATACAACCTGTCATCTAAAAGGCCACCCTGCTTATGACCGGTTCCACAAAATTCGCCCCCTCATAGACCACCTGTCATCAAAATTTGCAGATGCTTATACCCCTGAACAGTCATTTTGAGACATTTGGTTTCCAGACTACTCACGGTTTTGGGCCTGTAAAATGCCAGGGCGGTATAGGAACCCCACAAGTGACCCCATTTTAGAAAAAAAAGACACCCCAAGGTATTACGTTAGGTGTATGACGAGTTCATAGAAGATTAAATTTTTTGTCAAAAGTTAGCGGAAATTAATTTTTATTGTTTTTTTTTCACAAAGTGTCATTTTTCACTAACTTGTGACAAAAAATAAAATCTTCTATGAACTCGCCATACACCTAACGGAATACCTTGGGGTGTCTTCTTTCTAAAATGGGGTCACTTGTGGGGTTCCTATACTGCCCTGGCATTTTAGGGGCCCTAAACCGCGAGGAGTAGTCTAGAAAACAAATGCTTCAAAATGACCTGTGAATAGGACGTTGGGCCCCTTAGCGCACCTAGGCTGCAAAAAAGTGTCACACATGTGGTACCGCCGTACTCAGGAAAAGTAGTATAATGTGTTTTGGGGTGTATTTTTACACATACCCATGCTGGGTGGGAGAAATTTCTATGTAAATGGACAATTGTGTGTAAAAAAATCAAACAATTGTCATTTACAGAGATATTTCTCCCACTTAGCATGGGTATGTGTAAAAATACACCCCAAAATGCATTATACTACTTCTCCTGAGTACAGCGGTACCACATGTGTGGCACTTTTTTACACCCTAAGTACGCTAAGGGGCCCAAAGTCCAATGAGTACCTTTAGGATTTCACAGGTCATTTTGCGACATTTGGTTTCAAGACTACTCCTCACGGTTTAGGGCCCCTAAAATGCCAGGGCAGTATAGGAACCCCACAAATGACCCCATTCTAGAAAGAAGACACCCAAAGGTATTCCGTACGGAGTATGGTGAGTTCATAGAAGATTTTATTTTTTGTCACAAGTTAGCGGAAAATGACACTTTGTGAAAAAAAACTATTAAAATCAATTTCCGCTAACTTGTGACAAAAAAATAAAAACTTCTATGAACTCACCATACTCCTAACGGAATACCTTGGGGTGTCTTCTTTCTAAAATGGGGTCATTAGTGGGGTTCCTATACTGCCCTGGCATTTTAGGGGCCCTAAACCGTGAGGAGTAGTCTTGAAACAAAAATGACCTGTGAAATCCTAAAGGTACTCATTGGACTTTGGGCCCCTTAGTGCAGTTAGGGTGCAAAAAAGTGCCACACATGTGGTATCGCCGTACTCGGGAGAAGTAGTACAATGTGTTTTGGGGTGTATTTTTACACATACCCATGCTGGGTGGGAGAAATACCTCTGTAAATGACAATCTTTTGATTTTTTTACACACAATTGTCCATTTACAGAGGTATTTCTCCCACCCAGCATGGGTATGTGTAAAAATACACCCCAAAACACATTGTACTACTTCTCCCGAGTATGGCGATACCACATGTGTGGCACTTTTTTGCACCCTAACTGCGCTAAAGGGCCCAAAGTCCAATGAGTACCTTTAGGATTTCACAGGTCATTTTGAGAAATTTCGTTTCAAGACTACTCCTCACGGTTTAGGGCCCCTAAAATGCCAGGGCAGTATAGGAACCCCACAAATGACCCCATTTTAGAAAGAAGACACCCCAAGGTATTCCGTTAGGAGTATGGTGAGTTCATAGAAGATTTTATTTTTTGTCAAAAGTTAGCGGAAATTGATTTTAATTGTGTTTTTTCACAAAGTGTCATTTTCCGCTAACTTGTGACAAAAAATAAAAACTTCTATGAACTCGCCATACTACTAACGGAATACCTTGGGGTGTCTTCTTTCTAAAATGGGGTCATTTGTGGGGTTCCTATACTGCCCTGGCATTTTAGGGGCCCTAAACCGTGAGGAGTAGTCTTGAAACGAAATTTCTCAAAATGACCTGTGAAATCCTAAAGGTACTCATTGGACTTTGGGCCCTTTAGCGCAGTTAGGGTGCAAAAAAGTGCCACACATGTGGTATCGCCGTACTCAGGAGAAGTAGTATAATGTGTTTTGTGGTGTATTTTTACACATACCCATGCTGAGTGGGAGAAATATCTCTGTAAATGGACAATTGTGTGTAAAAAAAATTAACAAATTGTCATTTACAGAGATATTTCTCCCACCCAGCATGGGTATGTGTAAAAATACACCCCAAAACACATTATACTACTTCTCCTGAGTACGGCAATACCACATGTGTGGCACTTTTTTGCAGCCTAACTGCGCTAAGGGGTCCAAAGTCCAATGAGCACCTTTAGGCTTTACAGGGGTGCTTACAATTTAGCACCCCCCAAAATGTCAGGACAGTAAACACACCCCACAAATGATCCCATTTTGGAAAGTAGACCCTTCAAGGTATTCAGAGAGGGGCATGGTGAGTCCGTGGCAGATTTCATTTTTTTTTGTCGCAAGTTAGAAGAAATGGAAACTTTTTTTCTTTTTTTTTTTTCCTCACAAAGTGTCATTTTCCGCTTACTTGTGACAAAAAATAATATCTTCTATGAACTCACTATGCCTCTCAGTGAATACTTTGGGATGTCTTCTTTCCAAAATGGGGTCATTTGGGGGGTATTTATACTATCCTGGAATTCTAGCCCCTCATGAAACATGACAGGGGGTCAGAAAAGTCAGAGATGCTTGAAAATGGGAAAATTCACTTTTGGCACCATAGTTTGTAAACGCTATAACTTTTACCCAAACCAATAAATATACACTGAATGGGTTTTTTTTTTATCAAAAACATGTTTGTCCACATTTTTCGCGCTGCATGTATACAGAAATTTTACTTTATTTGAAAAATGTCAGCACAGAAAGTTAAAAAAATCATTTTTTTGCCAAAATTCATGTCTTTTTTGATGAATTTAATAAAAAGTAAAAATCGCAGGAGCAATCAAATAGCATCAAAAGAAAGCTTTATTAGTGACAAGAAAAGGAGCCAAAATTCATTTAGGTGGTAGGTTGTATGAGCGAGCAATAAACCGTGAAAGCTGCAGTGGTCTGAATGGAAAAAAAGTGGCCGGTCCTTAAGGGGTAGAAAGCCCTAGGTCCTCAAGTGGTTAAATGCTAAGAGCCTCAAATTTGGAGAATATATTAAGGAGATCAGAAGGAATAAGAGGAAAAATTTTTTTTTCAAAAAGACCTTATAGTTTTTGAGAAAATCGATTTTTACGTTTCAAGGGTGAAAATGTCTTTTAAATGCGGAAAATGTCAGGTTTTTTTGCACAGGTAACAATAGTGTATTATTTTCATAGATTCCCCCAAGTGGGAAGAGTTTTACTTACTTCGTTCTGAGTGTGGGAAATATAAAAAAAAAACGACGTGGGGTCCCCCCTCCCAGACCTCTTTAACCCCTTGTCCCCCATGCAGGCTGGGATAGCCAGAATGCGGAGCACCGGCCGCGTGGGGCTCCGCACCCTGACTATACCAGCCCGCATGGTCCATGGATTGGGGGGTCTCGGAAGGGGAGGGGCAGCCAAGCTTTACCCTCCCCCTCCGAGCCCTTGTCCAATCCAAAGACAAGGGGCTCTTCTCCACCTCCGATGGGCGGTGGAGGTGGAGGCCGCGATTTCCTGGGGGGGGGGGTTCATGGTGGAATCTGGGAGTCCCCTTTAAAAAGGGGTCCCCCAGATGCCCACCCCCCCCTCCCAGGAGAAATGAGTATAGAGGTACTTGTACCCCTTACCCATTTCCTTTAAGAGTTAAAAGTAAATAAACACACAAACACTTAGAAAAAGTATTTTAATTGAACAAAAAACATAACCACGAAAAAAGTCCTTTAATATTCTTAATTAACCATTACGCGTTAAAAATTACGCTTACGGTATTTTCAATTACGATTTTAATGGCAATTACGCTACTGTAATTTCGCATCGTAATCGCAAATTTCGCATGCGTAATTTTAGTAATGCGAAATTACGAAAATTTCAGCTCAACTCTACGAGACCTCCTTTTTCGATGTAGGAGCTATGTCCAAAATGCATAAGTGGATAAAAACACCCCCATGCCTACCCTTAACCACCCCCTTGCCTAACCCTTAAATTCACACACACCTACCCTTAGCTATGTCATGTCTAACCTTAAAGTGAAATATTTATCTCTGTATTCAAAATTCAAAAGAGCGTTTCCAATACATATACCAGATATATCCCAAAACAGCAGCAACAACCCCAAACAACATTCACTCCCCACAGACAAACCTCTCATAGAAGGGCCCTTCTAAAAAATAAAAAATAAATAAAATAAAAAGATAAAATATATATATATATATATATATATATATATATATATATATATATATATATATATATATATATATATATATATATATATATATCTTGTTCTCCTTCAGATTCCTAAAATCAATGGCTGTCCCATTTCCAGGGAAAAAAGTCTCAAGCAGATAAGCAGGTAAACAGCGGCATATAGACAACTCTCAATTGGTCAATCCCCTGTTCAATTGTCCTTAGTGCCCAGAATCATATCACTGCTTCAACTCACAGTTTTCCAATCCAATGTTACTCAGACTAGAAGACAGTCCCAGCTGCTCACCCCTTCTCCGCTTACCACGCCAATGCTTACCCAACAATTCGGCCAGACGGGTGATTCCGATAGTTATAATCAGCACTAGTTGTGACATAAAGTAACCTTAAAGTGAACCACCAGACTAAAAATATACTTAGCAGAACTGAAAAGGCTTGGTGTTTCTTTAACAGTTTCACAGCAACAGAACTTTGATTTTGTTACCAAAGCCTCATCTTAGCTGCAGTTTTAGCTAAGCTCCGCCTCATCAAAGAAAACTGCCCGGGCATTTTTCCCCTGATGTCGTGCAAAGCATGATGGGATTTCTGATGTTGTTGTTCTCGTTTCCTATTAACTGGGAGGGGTGATCAGGACACAGGACAGTTGGAACTGAGTCTCATGCTCCCTGTCACCTCCTTTCAACCAAAAAGATGGCTTCCCTCATGAAATCACAAACATTTGCCTGTTGTTTTAAAAGTGGGTAAGAGATTACCGTATATACTCGCAAGCAAGCCGACCCGCATGTAAGCCGACCCCCCCACTTTTACCCCAAAAAACAGGAAAAAATGATTGACCCTCATGTAAGCCGGGGGTAGGAAACGCTGGCCGCGTGATCCCCCCAGTATGTCCCAGTATAGCTAGTATAGTGCCCAGTATAGGTAGGTAGTGCTCAGTATAGCAAGTAAAATGCCCCAGTATAGCTAGTATAGTGCTCATTATAGCTAGTATAGTGCTCAGTATAGCTAGTATAGTGCTCATTATAGCTAGTGAAGTGCCCCAGTTTAGCTAGTATAGTGCTCAGTATAGGTAGGTAGTACTCAGTATAGCTAGTAAAATGCCCCAGTATAGCTAGTATAGTGCTCAGTATAGCTAGTATAGTGCTCAGTATAGCTAGTATAGTGCTCAGTATAGCTAATGAAGTGCCCCAGTTTAGCTAGTATAGTGCTCAGTATAGTTAGTATAGTGCCCCCAGTATAGCTAGTATAGTGCCCCCAGTATAGCTAGTATAGTGCCCCCATTATAGCTAGTATAGTGCCCCATTATAGCTAGTATAGTGCCCCATTATAGCTAGTATAGTGCCCCCAGTATAGCTAGTATAGTGCCCCCAGTATAGCTAGTATAGTGCCCCCAGTATAGCTAGTATAGTGCCCCCAGTATAGCTAGTATAGTGCCCCATTATAGCTAGTATAGTGCCCCATATAGCTAGCATAGTGCCCCAGTATAGGTGGGTAGGTGCTGTCCCTCCCCGCTCCCCCTGCGGCCGCCGCTGCTGCTATTACCTCAGGCGGCGCCGCTTCCTCTATCCCCGTCCTCCTCCGGTAGTAACTCATTCACAGCAGCGCGCCTCTCGCTGCTGTGATGACGAGGAAACCATAGAGAGCGGCTTCCTGTAGCGTGATGCCGTTACTATGGGAACCGCTCTCTATGGTTTCCTGCGTCATCACAGCAGCGGGGGGCGCGCTGCTGTGAATGAGTTACCGGAGGAGGACGGGGATAGAGGCAGCGGCGCCGCCTAAGGTAATAGCAGCGGTGGCCGCGGGGGGAGCGGGGAGGGACAGCACCTATCCACCCACCCACCCACACATGACTCGCAAGCAAGCCGACCCCCCAACTTTTGGCCCACTTTTGGGGGGTCAAAAATTCGGCTTGCTTGCGAGTATATACGGTATATTACCTATCTATTTTAATTAACATAACTAATGTAAATTAATGACAGTATGTTTAGGCTGAAGTTCCTCTTTAACTGAACCCACCACCGATCTGCCACAATTAGGATAATGTTGGAGCACAGTCACAGGCACCATTATAAATTGCAGCTGTAGTGTGAAATAGTGGCTGCCCCGGGGGGGTACCCACTACATATTAGGCGCACTGGGCATCCACATTTCACACTATCGCCACAATTTATAATGGGGTCTGCGGCGTTCCCCAAATTTCTTCCGATAGCAGGTGCCCAAATTTCCCATTACCGACCCTGGCACCCTCTGCCAGCCTTACCCCTTTTATAACCATGAGGCAGGGAAAACCTACCCCATTATTGCTGAAACAATCTACATTATGTGCTGTAATTACGTAATCTAAATGTCATGGACCCCTGAAGTCATTCGTAGGGTAAAGAGTAAGGATAAAACATTTTCCTTCTGAAAATCACACATAGTAGTTGACATTTGTAACTTGATTCTGATATCAGTGCTTGCAGATAAAATGCTAGCCAATGGGATTAGATGGAAACCATAGCATCCTGTCATAGAGAGTCAGAGAAGTATAGTGTGGAAGAGCTAAAATATCAGCTTCACTCTCATCAAAAAGGAAGGGTGGCAGTGAACTTGACATACACTAATAACATGTTGGTGCCCATCCTTTGTGCATGATTTAATATGAAACCCTTTGTCTGTCACTGAATATCTACAAAACAGATTTGCAGATTATCATTAAAAAAATGATATTTATCAAAATAGCCTGTGTAAAAGTGATGTATACATACTGTAGATAAGGCATCACATTTTCACCTGAACTTTATTTATGTTTTTTTATTTATTTAAAGTAAGTCTTTCCAACAACCAGTGAAATTATTATATATGTTGCTCTTTATCAATGGCAAAACAGCAGCAGTCTGCAGTAGGGACGGCATTGGTCAATAAGGGTGCAAATATTTTTTATTTTGGATCATTTAAAAATAAAACCCCAAAAAAATTTGCATAATCCTGCATTAGCTCAAAATTATTTGCATCTCATTGACCATCCCTAGTCTGCAGCAGTTTTTTACCAGTTGAAGTGCCCTGTGTGGTTCTTTAACCAATTATGCCGCGCGGACGTGAGCTTCACGTCCGCAGCTGATAGAGCCACAGGAACTCACTAGTCATGTCCCTGCAGTTTGAGGGGTTTGCAGGCGATCATGCTGGCATGGCAGATGCTCACAATCGTGCTGCTGCTAGCGAGCAGGATTGGCAGCAGGGGACAAAAGTGCCCTGTGCCGATCCGCGCATGTCCGCCCAGAATAAACACTGTTTTTGTTCAAAGACAGTGTTTATTCTTACATAGAGCTGCCGTGCTATCTCCCGCCGTGATCATTTCATTTATGAATGGGAGCAATGTTACCATTCATAATCTCCCTGCCGGCACTGTGATCGCAGGATTCCAAAGGAAACCTGCGTCACTTTCTTAGTTACAATGCAACAACACATTGGGATTGATTCACAAAGCCGTGCAAACTGTTTAGCACGGGTGTGCTAAACAGTTAGCACGTGAATTGCCGTTCGCAGACTTTTGCATGCGCAAAGTGCTGCGATTCGCACGATCGCGGACTTTTGCGCGTGCAATTTGCCGGCAAATTGTGCGCGCAAAAGTACGCGATCGCGCGAATTGCGGCACTTTGCGCACGCAAAAAGTCCGCGAATGGCACTTCACATGCTAACTGTTTAGCACACCCGTGCTAAACAGTTTGCACGGCTTTGTGAATAAAGCCCCTTGTATCCTATGTAGCGTACGAAGTACGCTAATAGGATTTTTGCTCAGTGGGAACATCTTGTGGCCAAATAGTAAAATACACCTACTGATTTTAGAAGGGAAAAATAATATCTATGACAAGAGGGCATATAATTATTAAATATGTGGCTAAACATTAGTGATGGATGTAAAACTGAAAAAAATGCACCTATTTTTCCAAATAAAATATTGTCACCATACATTGTACTAGGGGTATAATTTTAATGTTACAATAACTGGGACAAATGGCCAAATAAAATGTGTAGATTTTAATTATGGTAGCATGCATTATTTTAAAACTATAATGGCTGAAAACTGAAAAATAATGATTTTTTTTTCAATGTTTTTCTTATTATTCCCATTATAATGCATTTAGAATAAAATAATTCTTAGCATAATGTACCACCCAAAGAAAACCTAATTGGTGGCAAAAAAACAAGATATAGATCATTTTGTTGTGATAAGTAATGATAAAGTTATTGGGGAATGAATGGGAGGAAAGCTGACAGGTGAACATTCCTCTCATCCATAAGGTGAAAAATACCCGTGGGCTGAAATGGTTAACATACTGCAATAGTAGACATATTGCTTTACTCTTACCCTGGGTGTGATGGACATGAGCAGCATGTCTCAAATCAGTGTCACTACACTTTCTCCTGTCTGTCTGTTTCTGGAGATGGGCAAATCCACTGAGAACTCAAAGATCAAGCAGCCACAGCAACTCCAACCTTCCTGCTGTCTCAGGGCTGGAACCCACTAGAGCACTTTTTTGAGCGTTTAGGTAACGCTTTAAATCACCAGCAATTTTCCTAAACGCTCTGCCAATGTAAATAAATGTAACAAATTCCAAAGTAGCGATTGTGATTAGCAGAATCGCAATCGTAGGACATGCAGCATTTTGGGAGCGTTTACGCTTCAATGTAAAGTATATAAGCGCTGGCACATCGCTCATGAATCGCTAAACATTGCGATTTATGTGTGTGATTTTAAATTACAGCAAACTGTTTAAAAAATTATAATAATTTGAAAGGACCAATCAGAGTTAAAACCGCTATTCACAAATCGCTATTACAATCGCTAGCAAAAAGCTTACACCTTTTAAAATTGCTACCAAAATCACTGGAAAACGCTCATGAAATCACTTACAAAATGCTAATTTAAACCGCTAGTGATTGCGCTAGTGATTTGTAGTGGGTTCCAGGCCTCATACCCTTTAATCAGACCATCCAGAGTAAACATCAAGGAGGCAGTGCATGTTATAGAGCACAGTGTGACCAACCATGTGCCTCTCACCTTGATAAACCACAGAGAGGCAGAAACTGTGATGAAAGGAGCATTCTTTTCCTGTGTACATATATCGCTGTAAGTATCTATGATGTTGTTTCACTTTACGTATTTCATCCTGAATTTTCTCACCTTACTTACTTTTCACTTCAGCTACCAGAAAAGATACAAACAACATTCGCCACTCTTCTTGCATAGATAATTGAAGATCCATCATAACAGCACAGCAATCATGTTAAAACAGCAAAACAAGTTAGCTGACATGTGTCTAACCCCTCCGGGTCCTTAGTTGTGGCCATGATTAAGGACTCAGCAGTGTTAGAAATGCTGTCTTTACATGATTTATGTGCGGTGATCAGGCATGGTCGGAAAATTCTGCGGAATTATTAATCCAGTGATTCCGGTCGGAATTAATAATTCCGACTTTGTTAGTCGGAACGGAATTTCTCAAACGGAATTCCGTGGAAATTTATAATTCCGACGGAATTTTCCGGAATCACATCTCTCTCTCTCCTCCTCCTCCATCCATCCATCCTCTTATATCATCCAGTAGGGAATTGCAGATTTTCAAAACAGCTTATATACCATAGCTGGGATTTGAACCCAGGGCACAGTGCGTAGTAGCTAGTAGGTATCTGTCTTAACCTCTAGACCATGAACCACACTACATGGTAAAGCTATCCTAGCATAAACCATACTACCATTATGATCAATGCAATAGAAAAAGTAGTATGATTAAGGATCGGTACTTTTTGAAAAGCATGCTTATATACCATAGCTGGGATTTGAACCCAGGATGCAGTGTGTAGTAGCTAGTAGGTAGCTGTCTTAACCTCTAGACCATGAACCACACTACATGGTAAAGCTGGCCTAGCATAAACCATACTACCATTATGATCAATTCAATAGAAAAAGTAGCATGATTAAGGATTGGTACTTTTTGAAAAGCATGCTTATATACCATAGCTGGGATTTAAACCCAGGACACAGTGTGTAGAAGGTATCTGTCTTACCCCCTAGACCATCAACCACACTCAGGGCTGGGCCAAGGCAGAGGCTGGAGAGGCTCCAGCCTCAGGGCGCAGTGTAGGAGGGGGTGCACAATTCATTCAGCTGTCATTCCCAATTGTGTTTGAAGCAGAAATAAATAAGAAAAGGTGATACATGGCAGCGACTGCAAGCCAGATAAGTAGCGATTAAGGTGTTGGGGAGGTTGGGGGCCCTGGGGCACCTCTTAGTGTAATAGCAATCAGTGTGTGATGGCTGGGGGGCACACTTTGCTGTCTCAGCCTTGGGTGCTGAAGGACCTTGTCCCACCTCTACATGCTAAAGCTGGCCTAGCATGTACCATACTACCATTATGATCAATTCAATAGATATGCTATGGTATATAAGCATGCTTTTCAAAAAGTACCAATCCTTAATCATGCTACTTTTTCTATTGAATTGATCATAATGGTAGTATGGTTTATGCTAGGATAGCTTTACCATGTAGTGTGGTTCATGGTCTAGAGGTTAAGACAGATACCTACTACACACTGCATCCTGGGTTCAAATCCCAGCTATGGTATATAAGCATGCTTTTCAAAAAGTACCAATCCTTAATCATGCTACTTTTTCTATTGAATTGATCATAATGGTAGTATGGTTTATGCTAGGACAGCTTTACCATGTAGTGTGGTTCATGGTCTAGAGGTTAAGACAGATACCTACTACACACTGCATCCTGGGTTCAAATCCCAGCTATGGTATATAAGCTGTTTTGAAAATCTGCAATTCCCTACTGGATGATATAAGAGAATGGATGAGAGAGAGAGAGAGAGAGAGAGAATTCTGTCAGTTTTTAGAGAGAGAGAGAGAGAATTCTGTCAGTTTTTAGAGAGAGAGAGAGAGAGAATTCTGTCAGTTTTTAGAGAGAGAGAGAGAGAGAGAGAGAATTCCGTCAGTTTTTATCTATGCAAGAGAAGTGCAGATTTTTGTTTGTACGATAGCATTGGAATGGCTTACGTTTTTTGTCCACAGCACAAAGAATATGAAGGGGTAGAGCAGGGTTTTTTTCTACTTTTTGACTGTCAGAAAATATATTAATGAGATAAACAGACAAGGAAACATAAACCTTGAGTTACGCAACAGAGATTAATACCGGTGCCTGAAGTATCCACAGCTCTGCCCAGATCCTTCTGCAAGACTAAATAGTTCCACTTAGGCTGTCCTATGTCCAAGCTGGACGCCAAGCCACCGCAGAGTGATCAGCAACCCTCTGAAGCTGTCTATAATTACTGTCTTGAATGATGCAGAAGGATATGTGCTCTAGCCACATCACTTGATACTTCATTATAGTACTGGGGTGCTGCTGAAAAGGCTGACTGCTATGAGAAACCAGGCCGTAGGTGAGTATTCTATTCTTATTTATAGACACCCACTGCCCACAACAGGAATTTGTGGAACAGTTCTTTCCTACAGCTTTCACACATAACAAAAAGCTTAAAGGATACCCTAACTGAAATGTGACATAATGAGATAGACATGGGTATGTACAGTGCCTAGCACACAAATAACTATGCTGTGTTCCTTTTTTTCCTTCTCTGCCTGAAAGAGTTAAATATCAGGTATGTAAGTGTCTGACTCAGGCCTGACTCAGATAGGAAGTGACTACAGTATGACCCTCACTGATAATACATTCCCCTTTTTTACCTCTTTCTTGCTCTCAGAAGCCATTTTCTGCTAGGAAAGTTTTTTATAGTTGGAATTTCTTATCAGTGAGGGTCACACTGTAGTCACTTCCTGTCTGAGTCAGGACTGAGTCAGCCACTTGCATACCTTATATTTAACTTATTCAGGCAGAGAAATAAAAAAAGGAACACAGCATAGTTATTTGTGTGCTAGGCACTGTACATACACATGTCGTTCTCATTATGTCACATTTCAATTCGGGTATCCTTTAAGTATTGCCCCAACAAAATTGGCCTTAGACCATGTTATGCTAGGTACACACAAACCAATTTCCTGACAGATTTCCTGTTAGATTTCCAACAGGTCCAATCTGATTTCCAATCGATTTTCAATAGAAACGACTGGAAAATCAATCAGAAATTAGATCAAACTTTTTGAAAATAGTCAACCTGACAGTAAATCTGTCAGAAAATTGTATCATGTACCGAGTATTAGGGACATTAGACTGGCTAGGGTAGAGATCAGATTGTGTGCTACTCTGAGGGATAGTTAGTAACATAACTATATACTCTTTAAGTAATTGTAGAAGATGTTAGCACCATGAGAAAACTCAATAATTTTTGAAGAGGTTCTGTATTGCTCAGTCACTATTCTAAAGTGTTCCTTTTAGCTTCTGGGGGTATCCAATATCTCACCCACATTCCAACATGGTCCTTCTATTTGGCCAGACAATGGGGTTGATTCTCATAGTTATCTATATTATTATCTATTATTATTTTTCTGCTATAGTATAGCCATACTCCAGCACCAATTGTAATTACTTGGCACACCATGGTTTACATTGCAGTCTATGGCTGTGCCTAATTTCACAGCCAGCCCTGGTGCCCAAGGTAATTGTCTTGAGCCAATTACTGAATGCATCACTTGTTTTCAGACACCTCCTTTTATTGCTATTGTTAGAAAAATGTAAGAAAGAACCAGTGCTGGGCCGAAATTACGCATTAGCGTAATTACGCATCGTAATTCACTACAAATGCACCGTAAGCGTTACGTGTAAGGTTACGGTATTACGCATAATTGATTACGCGTAGACCGTAGGTTACGTTATTACGCGTAACAAATTACGTGTAAGACAGTAAACTCCCATTGAAATTACACAGTCTGCCGTAATCGCGTAATATTACGCTCCCGTATAATATAAAAAAGCCGCCGACTTTAAGGGTTAATAGCAAAGCCCCCTTAAGTGCTAAGAGCCTCAAATTTGGAGAATATATTAAGGAGATCAGAAGGAATAAGAGGAACATTTTTTTTTTCAAAAAGACCTTATAGTTTTTGAGAAAATCGATGTTAAAGTTTCAAAGGAAAAATATATACATTTAAAAACCCGCCGACTTTAACGGTTAATAGCAAAGCCTGCTTAAAATTTAGGAACACCAAATTCACAGGGTATATTAAGGGGATCAGTGGGAATAAGAGGAATTTTTTTTTTCACAAATACCTTATAGTTTTTGAGAAAATCGATTTTTAAGTTTCAAGGGCAAAAATGTCTTTTAAATGCGGAAAATGTCAGGTTTTTTTGCACAGGTAACAATAGTGTTTTATTTTCATAGATTCCCCCAAGTGGGAAGAGTTTTACTTACTTCGTTCTGAGTGTGGGAAATATTAAAAAAAAATGACGTGGGGTCCCCCCTCCCAGACCTCTTTAACCCCTTGTCCCCCATGCAGACTGGGATAGCCAGAATGCGGAGCACCGACCGCGTGGGGCTCCGCACCCTGACTATACCAGCCCGCATGGTCCATGGATTGGGGGGTCTCGGAAGGGGAGGGGCAGCCAAGCTTTCCCCTCCCCCTCTGAGCCCTTGTCCAATCCAAGGACAAGGGGCTCTTCTCCACCTCTGATGGGCGGTGGAGGTGGAGGCCGCGATTTCCTGGGGGGGGGGGGTTCATGGTGGCATCTGGGAGTCCCCTTTAAAAAGGGGTCCCCCAGATGCCAGCCCCCCCTCCCAGGAGAAATGAGTATAGAGGTACTTGTACCCCTTACCCATTTCCTTTAAGAGTTAAAAGTAAATAAACACACAAACACATAGAAAAAGTATTTTAATTGAACTAAAAATATAACCACGAAAAAAGTCCTTTAATATTCTAAATTAACCATTAATACTTACCTGTCCCTTTAAAAGCCAGTTCCCACGCAATATCCTCGGAAATATACTAATCAGGTACAATGTAACAAAGTTGTTACAATGTAACAACTTTGTTACTTTGTAACACCACCGCACCCGACGTCACTCGCCGCTCACCCGCCGGCCGCCGCATACACTCTAAGTCCCCGCCGGCTCCCGCCGTCCACTCCGCCCACACCTGTCACCCATATACATGCTGGCACCCATGGGTGCCAGCAAGTATATAGGTGACATGTGGGAGAGGCGGGGAGGGCAGCGGAGCCGGCGAGGACTTAGCGTCCTAAACCCGACAGAGCTCTGAGCTATATAGCTCAGAGCTCTCGAAAGCATCTTTGTATTTGGGCTCCAAGGAGCCCCATTGGTCCTTAGCAGACCAATGGGGTTCCTTCAAATCAGAAGGAACCCCATTGGTCTGCTAAGGACCAATGGGGCTCCTTGGAGCCCAAATACAAAGATGCTTTCGAGAGCTCTGAGCTATATAGCTCAGAGCTCTGTCAGGTTTAGGACGCTAAGTCCTCGCCGGCTCCGCAGCCCTCCCCGCCTCTCCCACATGTCACCTATATACATGCTGGCACCCATGGGTGCCAGCATGTATATGGGTGACAGGTGTTGGCGGAGTGGACGGCGGGAGCCGGCGGGGACTTAGAGTGTATGCGGCGGCCGGCGGGTGAGCGGCGAGTGACGTCGGGTGCGGTGGTGTTACAAAGTAACAAAGTTGTTACATTGTAACAACTTTGTTACATTGTAACTGATTAGTATATTTCCGAGGATATTGCGTGGGAACTGGCTTTTAAAGGGACAGGTAAGTATTAATGGTTAATTAAGAATATTAAAGGACTTTTTTCGTGGTTATGTTTTTTGTTCAATTAAAATACTTTTTCTATGTGTTTGTGTGTTTATTTACTTTTAACTCTTAAAGGAAATGGGTAAGGGGTACAAGTACCTCTATACTCATTTCTCCTGGGAGGGGGGGTGGGCATCTGGGGGACCCCTTTTTAAAGGGGACTCCCAGATGCCACCATGAACCCCCCCCCCCCCAGGAAATCGCGGCCTCCACCTCCACCGCCCATCGGAGGTGGAGAAGAGCCCCTTGTCCTTGGATTGGACAAGGGCTCGGAGGGGGAGGGGAAAGCTTGGCTGCCCCTCCCCTTCCGAGACCCTCCAATCCATGGACCATGCGGGCTGGTATAGTCAGGGTGCGGAGCCCCACGCGGCCGGTGCTCCGCATTCTGGCTATCCCAGTCTGCATGGGGGACAAGGGGTTAAAGAGGTCTGGGAGGGGGGACCCCACGTCGTTTTTTTTTTAATATTTCCCACACTCAGAACGAAGTAAGTAAAACTCTTCCCACTTGGGTGAATCTATGAAAATAAAACACTATTGTTACCTGTGCAAAAAAAACTGACATTTTCCGCATTTAAAAGACATTTTTGCCCTTGAAACTTAAAAATCGATTTTCTCAAAAACTATAAGGTCTTTTTGAAAAAAAAAATTTTCCTCTTATTCCCACTGATCCCCTTAATATACCCTGTGAATCTGGTGTTCCTAAATTTTAAGCAGGCTTTGCTATTAACCGTTAAAGTCGGCGGGTTTTTAAATGTATATATTTTTCCTTTGAAACTTTAACATCGATTTTCTCAAAAACTATAAGGTCTTTTTTAAAACATTTTTTTCCTCTTATTCCTTCTGATCTCCTTAATATATTCTCCAAATTAGAGGCTCTTAGCAATTAAGGGGGCTTTGCTATTAACACTTAAAGTCGGCGGCTACCTAACATTGATCCATGCGTCAACTTTTCCGCTTGGCAGCATGACCTTACGCATTAATTGCTAGTAGGATTTTACGCGTAAGCCTATAACGTAACAACCTGAATTACGGTATTCTTACGCGTAATTGCGTAAGGTCTATGCGTAATTACAGACATGTACCGTAATTGAATGTCTACGCCGTAAGCGTAATTCCGTAATGCGTAATAGCGTAAAATTACGCGTAATGATCCGTAAGCGTAGCTTTTTCCATTACGCCCAGCACTGGAAAGAAC
The DNA here is from genome assembly GCF_040937935.1 of Hyperolius riggenbachi. Taxonomy (NCBI): domain Eukaryota; kingdom Metazoa; phylum Chordata; class Amphibia; order Anura; family Hyperoliidae; genus Hyperolius; species Hyperolius riggenbachi. The sequence goes on from NC_090651.1 coordinate 281,202,946, forward strand.
ACACTTTTATGTACATACATGTGTAAATACACAGACCATCCAGATGTATAGTGGTTTTGTTGTTCTTCTTACTAGTCACTTCAATCTTACTATCACGTATAGTAAGGTGGTATTACTGTTGGCTGTAGTCAGCCCTTCACATGCTATGTCTTAAGAGCGAGAGCACAATCATGCAGAAAGGGAGACTCTACTTACCAGCATTCACTGTAAGACTGAGTGGGGTACATAACAAAATGTTTGACCCAACATGATGTGAAGGCATAGAAAACCAACTGAATGACAAGAAGGCAGTTACACACCAGCAAGGTGAAGAAGAGGCAGGATGCCCAAAATCATCAGGCCATCCTCATTTGTCAGCAGAGATACACAGGAACAGCTACTTCGGCTTCTGATAAAATTATTGATACCTGCAGCCTCTGTGTCTAGCACTTGAAACCAGGCAACACTGTTAACATCCTTGCCACTAGGGAAAATAGTAATCATATGGCTATCCTCCACCAATCTTTGTGAAGAACAAATTTGGTCCTGAGGAAGGTCCAGTGTCTGGAAAAGTACCAGCCTTACACCCTAGAGAGAGGTGACCTACTGACTTAAAAAAAGAGTAAAATGTTCACAGCAGTCAGAAGGGGGCATTTTATGTGGCTTAGAGGGCAACACAGGAAAGATACAGTGCTTTAATTCTTTAATTTACAGCTTCAAGGGCTAATACATTTATGAAATCTCTAACATTTCTGGGATGCCCAACAGAGACAAACATGTCGGCTTGCCCCCCCCCCCCCCTCCGAAAAGAATACACCAGACCCCCCTTCCCAAACACTGCAAGGGTTGCTTTGTCACTGGTGTCCACGGCTGGTGTGCCAACAAACATTTGTATCCTTAACTCATTCAAAGCCAGAAGGGTGACAGAATCTGAGTTTTAAAAAATAAGGGAAGGCAGAGAGTCAGGCAGTAGGAGAACTGAGATGGCTCTTTCTGACTGTGCTCCACATTTTGGATGATAAAGTAATTGCCGCTGCTGATAAAACGGTGGCACAAGAAGATAAGAGTAGCACACTAGAACAGTCTAGCATTATTGTAAAATATTTTGAACGTGTGTCCTGCTAATGAGTTGAAATGCACGTGTATGTATAAATTGTATCCAGTGGATATTAAGAAACAGAGTAATGGGATAGTGGCTGATCAAAACAGATCATGTCTAGTTTTTTGCTGCCTGGTGCAGCGATTAGATCACAGGGCAAAATTATAAGCAGTTAAAGAAATTAAAGGTAAGAGAAATTGCATAAATATTAAGCAGCATTTGTAAACTCTGCAGATAATGATACTGGAACGTCTGATAATGTTGATTAAATAGATGAAATACAAGTTAAATAAATTCCTCTACTGTAAAGCTATTTTTTTAATTGGAAAGTGAAGAGAAAAAGGAGAGTTTATAAGATATAGTTTTACAGACGTACCTTTGTTGATTGACTGGGATTTATTTCCTTATATTCATAGGCTCCATAGATTGCAGTTAATGTAAAGCAAAACAGTCAGGCTGCATTTACAGTGGGACATTGCGGAGCTGCGTTATAGACTCTTACAACGCAGCTTACCGCACTGCAATGCTAATCCTATGGGACGTTCACAGTGCGACGTTAGCGTCACGTTGTAACGTGTAGCATTATGGTAACGCAGTGCTTGCACTGCTTGCAGTGCGTTACCTCTAAACACACACGTTACCAGGTACAGGAAAGCATACTTTTCATTGCCTGTATGCTTTCCTGTACCTACTGTATGTGATGGTAGCGCAGTGTTAATGTGCATTACCACTTTTTTCTGTGCTGCATTGTAATGCTGCATTGTGACTTTAACATCGCATTACAACGCAACATCCCACTGTGAAAGAGGCCGCGTAGTCACCAGGGTGTTCACTTAATAGGAAATCTATGTTGCTGATTCTGAAAGGACTGGAGGCGCCCATAGTGTCAAGAGCTGACTTACCAATAAAATTGTGCTCTATACTAAAACAACCAAGGTGGAAAAAATAAATGTTCTCCTACCTTAAAGAAATTGTATTCAAAGTCGTGGTATGTTTAAAAACATCTTACTGTTTATTATTCATATAAGCACTTGACAACGCATTTCATGGCCAATGCCGCTTCCTCAGGTCAATAGAGTGTGCCTCATGTAGGTCTAGTAAAAAGCAAAGCGCCTCTGTATGTTGCTGATTAGTATTATTTATTTTTTTTATCACAAAGGTTAACGAAAAAGTTAGCCCCAAATGATTGATCATATTTAGATTGGTAAAATGTTAACCATTATTGGCCATTTTAAATCAGACTTGAACTGAAAATACACGTATGTATTGCTGAGCAGAAACTACTCCAATGCACAATTACGCATCGTAATTCACAAATGCGCATCATAATCCTAATGCAAAATTTGCGGATCATGCCTAAAAAAATGTGCATGGAAAGGTAACGCTACCCTTAATTACGCAGGTTGCTGTGGGGACGGGACACCCTCAGTGATCATCCATCAAGATAAGAGAAGACAAGAACATCTCCCACATAAGACATAAAAAAAATGCAAAAAAAAAAAAAACATTTAAAATTGAAGGTGTTGGCCTACCTTCAGAAAGGTGACTCAATTATATACCAAAACAAACTTTATTCAGCACTGAGGACAGCACTGTGGTCCTTGGTGCTGAATAAAATTTATTCTGGTTTATATGTGAATCAACTTTCAAATGGTAGGCCATGTTAACACTTCACTTTCATTTTGAAGGTTTCTTATTTTTTTATGTTTTATATGGGGGCCACCAGTGATCTATTTATCAGTGTTTAGTCATCCCTGTTGGGGGGTTTATTTTATGATTCATCATAAAATCCTTTGTTTGGAGCAGCAACCGCAATCTACCTACAAGGCACATGTGCATTGCAGTGATTGCTTAGCATAGCAACCCAGCCTTGTGAGTATACACCTTTCGTAATGATCGGTGTCAGCACACAGAGAGAATCTGATTGTTGATGATCTGCAGAATCATCAACAATACAGATGTATACTTGATTATGGATGATCTGCAGAATCACCAATAATGCAAGTATGACTAAGCTCTGGACACCTAATGAAGTGTAAGTGTTTGGTGCAACTGTAGGCTATCTCCCGTGGGGCGGGAGACACAGATAACTTCGGCCAGAGACCACCTGAGGAGCAGGTGGCCCTGGGCTGTGCAGGGACTATCTCCTTAGGAGAGGGAATAGAGATATTCTGGCAGCCAGTGATTCCCTGGTAACCTGGTAATCAGACTGTACTGCAGCCAAAGGACTCCTATGGGATAGAGGTCCTTGCAGCTAACTGACACTTGGGGGATTAGTGTCACGGGTAGTACAGACAGACTAAACACTCGAGGGATGAGTGACAGCCAGAAGGGTCGGGCAGGCCAGGTCGGCAACACATGAGCAGATAAGGTACAAAGACAGGAGGCTGATTCGGTAACCAGGTACAGGCAAGGTTGGCAACTGGTAGGCAGATAGGCAAAGGTACCGAATCAGAAAGCAAGAGAGAGGTCAACGGAGCAAATGGTCATAACAGATATAGAGCACAATCCTAATCTAGGGTGTGAGGTCCTTGGTCTCGACACCCAGGAACTAGTCTAAGGAATAACACAGTATCCTATGCTTGAGTGTGAGGTCCTTGGTCTCAACACCCCGCAACTGGTCTAAAATATAACACAGCAATGACACAGTAATCCCCCAGCCACTCAACCAATCAGGAGTTCCGCTGGAATCAGCTGATCGTCCTGGTCAGCGGATACCTCTCCTGCTGGCATAAAGGTTATGCCTTCTAGCGCGCGCGCGTGTAGCTCTCCATCTGTGTGCACTAGAAGGCCCAGGCAAACCAGACGCATGCTGCTGTGCGGAAACCGCCGGTCTGAACGCGGAGACAGCCGCCCCGCCGCCAGACCGCGCGGCAGCATCTCCGCTATTCATTACACCTTTCTTTATGCCTTTTTCACTTGTTTCAAATTCACTTCACCAGATTGGGATCCATCTATGACTCTTTCTCCCTACAAGTCCTACCTTCCAGTGTACCTTTCTTCTATGAGAAGGGGAGCTAATCTTATTTTTCATACTTCTAAGGGTGCCTTTTATCTTTCCTGGTATGGGCCACAGATGGCTCAGCTACAGTCTCTGGGTAGCTGCTGTATTTAGAGTATCGCGGATGGAGGTTTGAGCCAACATGCTGTATTAAAAGTTGTAGTTTTGGTAATCCAAAATGTTGCTGAAGTGCTGTTACTATAGTTTGGTTATTTCAGGAGAAATAATGTTTTATATATGTATTTATTTATTATATCAGATGCCTTCTCTGGTCAAAAGTATAAAGGAAATGGCTCAAGACAGAGGATGTAAGCAAACTGTAAAAAGAGAAGACAAGAAATAAATAGATTTGAAGGGTGGTTTATAAATTTGGGAAAGAAGTTAGGTTGGAAAACTTGATGACACTCGCTAAATGTTATACAAGTGTTATGTAACAATAATATAACCACTGAAGTTGATACAGAGTATGGAGAGTTTCATATTAAGCAACGGACATTGCAATTAGTATTAGTATTCATAAAAATTGCAAGAAGGTTACTTTATGAATTAGTAGGTGTGACTAAACTATTACGGGTCTAAAGTTTTATTTGGATAGGAATTAGGACCCTAAATCTGATAGTAAAATTTTAAGAGACAAGCTGCTGTTGTAGACCTTCCAGCGTTTCGTTTGAAAACTTTAGCCCACTGGGTTTCCCAATAGAGTGCTCAATACTTAAAATATTTTAAATGTAGGAAATTGAATGAACACATTTTTTTTTACTGTGAAAAATGTATAGTATTATGCTAAATAGCATAACCTTCAATAGTCTAAATGTATGTGTTCAGGTGAAGCGAATGTTATTCAGCAATTTGTGCATTGAAAGCCACAATGTTGTGTAGAAAATGTTGGAGTTTGGAATGTTCAACTAAAATTATCCCTTTTTACTGGATAAATCCTAAAATGTTTCACTTCACTCATAATATTTCTGTTGTATGTCTATAAATTGGCAACACGTTTAATTTGGTATCCAACGTGCAACCTTTTTCAATATCAAAACAGATTTGGCAAAGGTGGTGGCATGCTGAGATAAAATGTACTAGGATAGATCAGCATAAATATTATTATTTAGTATTTATAGCGCCAACATTTTCAGCAGCACTGTACAGAGTATGTTGTATTATAACTGTCCTTCAGAGGGGCTCACAATATAATCCCTCCCATAATCAGGGTCAGTTTAATGGAGAAGCCAAAAAACCTATCTATAAAGAAAATGGAAACCGAGAGCCCAATCTAATGTAGTATGCACTGTAGGAGTTGGATGTATGAAAGAGTACAATAGTTATACTCACAAAGCAGGGTTACCTCCAAGGCAACCACTGTATGGACAGGTGAGGAGATTGTCCTGTTCTCACTCAGGAATAAGAAGTCGCTCTCTCATAGACAGGAAAAAGGGGTATCCCCATCTACCAAGGGTGGATAATCAGTATTATCCAGAAAAACAGAGGTGCCAAAAGAATAAAATCAGACGATAAAAAGTTTAAAAATGCTCTTGAGGCAGTGGTGGACTTACCTCATGCAAGCAGACACTGAAACTGTCTATTCAAAAAAATATAGGTTTATTGGCATACTCCAAAATGGGGGGTTGCAATGCATTTCACAGGCTTAAACCTGCTTCCTCGGGCAATAAAACAGGAGCATACAACAGCAACGAGTCCGGGTAACACCTGGCCCCTTTGTCTCCATCAGAGGCGCCAGGTGTTACCCGGACTCGTTGCTGTTGTATGCTCCTATGTTTTATTGCCTTAGGAAGCAGGTTTAAGCCTGTAAATTGTGTTGCAACCCCCCCTTTTGGAGTATGCCAATAAACCTATTTTTTTGAACAGTTTCAGTGTCTGCTTGCATGAGGTAAGTCCACTACTGCCTCAAGAGCATTTTAAACTTTTTATCGTCTGATTTTATTCTTTTGGCGCCTCTGTTTTTCTGCATAATACAAGAAACGTATCTGTATGTTTTTGGGATGTGGTAGGAATCAGGAGTGCCTGAAGGATACCCATGCAGACAAGGGGAGAACATACAAACTCTGTGCAGATAGTGCCTTGCTGGGATTCAAGCCGGGGACCCAGGGTTGGAAGACGAGAGTGCTAACCACTACGCCACCGTGCTGCCCCATAAGTATACTTTTCATTTTCCATCATTCCGTGACTAGAGACAAGGATTTGTATGTGTAAAAAATGTTAGTTATTCATATTCTTGTTTGTATCCAACAGAATGGTGTTGTGTGTGTTGGGCTTATATTTTAATGGGACTGATAAATATACAATGAAGCACTTAATCTCTCTGTGCAGTCTCAGTCCCCAGATTTTGCACTTTCAAAACATAAAAACCATACAGAAAAAGCAAGTTAAAATTTGGGAAAATTGCAATGATGCTTTTTCACTTTAGTAAATTAACATTCACAATAAAAATTGTCATTTTAAAGGACCACTATCATGATTGTGCCACCTTTGCTGCTAAAACCCCCCTCTGCTGATATCTGTGCCTTCTGGATGCTGCTATATTTTACAGCAGAGCAGCCCACGCCCAATTTACCTGTTCCACCACAAGTCTTCTCCTCCACCATGTGCACCAAATCCTAGGTAATATCATCAGGTTGGTCTATCATCAGGCTCCCTGGATTTGACTGTAGAATTCTATGTTTGAGCCTCAGCATGCACTACTGATGAGTAGTGTTGGGCGAACACCTAGATGTTCGGGTTCGCGAACGTTCGCCAAACATCGCCGCGATGTTCGGGTGTTCGACCCGAACTCCGAACATAATGGAAGTCAATGGGGACCTGAACTTTCGTGCTTTGTAAAGCTTCCTTACATGCTACATACCCCAAATTTGCAGGGTATGTGCACCTTGGGAGTAGGTACAAGAGGAAAAAAAATGTAGCAAAAAGAGCTTATAGTTTTTGAGAAAATCGATTTTAAAGTTTCAAAGGGAAAACTGTCTTTTAAATGCGGGAAATGTCTGTTTTCTTTGCACAGGTAACATGCTTTTTGTCGGCATGCAGTCATAAATGTAATACATATAAGAGGTTCCAGGAAAAGGGACCGGTAACGCTAACCCAGCAGCAGCACACGTGATGGAACAGGAGGAGGGTGGCGCAGGAGGAGAAGGCCACGCTTTGAGACACAACAACCCAGGCCTTGCATGAGGACAAGAAGCGTGCGGATAGCAATTTGCGTTTTGTCGCCATGCAGTCATAAATGTAATACAGATGAGAGGTTCAATAAACAGGGACCGGAAACGCTAACCCATCACAGATGTTCATTGTTCATGTTACTTGGTTGGGGTCCGGGAGTGTTGCGTAGTCGTTTCCAATCCAGGATTGATTCATTTTAATTTGAGTCAGATGGTCTGCATTTTCTGTGGAGAGGCGGATACGCCGATCTGTGACGATGCCTCCGGCAGCACTGAAACAGCGTTCCGACATAACGCTGGCTGCCAGGCAAGCCAGCACCTCTATTGCGTACATTGCCAGTTTGTGCCAGGTGTCTAGCTTCGATACCCAATAGTTGAAGGGTGCAGACGGATTGTTCAACACAGCTATGCCATCTGACATGTAGTCCTTGACCATCTTCTCCAGGCGATCGGTGTTGGAGGTGGATCTGCACGCTTGCTGTTCTGTGTGCTGCTGCATGGGTGTCAGAAAATGTTCCCACTCCAAGGACACTGCCGATACCATTCCCTTTTGGGCACTAGCTGCGGCTTGTGTTGTTTGCTGCCCTCCTGGTCGTCCTGGGTTTGCGGAAGTCAGTCTGTCGGCGTACAACTGGCTAGAGGAGGGGGAGGATGTCAATCTCCTCTTTAAAGTCTCCACAAGGGCCTGCTGGTATTCTTCCATTTTGACCTGTCGGACTCTTTCTTGGACTTGGATTACAAAGATGGGGTCCCTACATCTCTGCAAACTAGAGTTACAGGGGTCCAAAATTGGTAAAATCCCCCATAGACTTTCATTGCCTCCCTATTTCACTTTCCAAAATCTCACATCTTTTCAAAGGGCAATGGCTCAGCAGTACCAAATTTTCTAGCATTGTAGGGACCCTTAGGGGGATCATGAATGGTGAGTTTTGCCACTGCTGAGCCATTGCCCTTTGAAATGGTGTGAGATTTTGGAACGGTAAATAGTAGGCCCAATGAAAGCCTATGGGGGATTTTACCAATTTTGGAGCCCTGTAACTCTGGTTTGCAGAGATGTAGGGACCCCATCTTTGGAATCCAAGTCTAACAATATGTCTTCTACCTGCATGAGACATTTTGTGAAATTCAGACGTTGCTAACGGCCATGGCTGAGATTTATGTACGTCACCATCACTACCATTGAAATAGCCCAAATAAACAGGTTTTTGTGACCTAGGCTATGACCACTTTGGCCTAGGGGCCCGAAACTAACCAGTCATGTTTCCCCTAAGGGTCCCTACAATGCTAGAAAATTTGGTACTGCTGAGCCATTGCCCTTTGAAAAGATGTGAGATTTTGGAAAGTGAAATAGGGAGGCAATGAAAGTCTATGGGGGATTTTACCAATTTTGGACCCCTGTAACTCTGGTTTGCAGAGATGTAGGGACCCCATCTTTGGAATCCAAGTCTAACAATATGTCTTCTACCTGCATGAGACATTTCGTGAAATTCAGACGTTGCTAACGGCCATGGCTGAGATTTATGTACGTCACCATCACTACCATTGAAATAGCCCAAATAAACAGGTTTTTGTGACCCTAGGCAATGACCTCTTTGGCCTAGGGGCCCGAAACTCACCAGTCATGTTCCCCCTAAGGGTCCCTACAATGCTAGAAAATTTGCCACTGCTGATCAATTGCCCTTTGAAAAGATGTGAGATTTTGGAACTGTAAATAGGAGGCCCAATGAAAGCCTATGGGGGATTTTACCAATTTTGGACCCCTGTAACTCTGGTTTGCAGAGATGTAGGGACCCCATCTTTGGAATCCAAGTCTAACAATATGTCTTCTACCTGCATGAGACATTTCGTGAAATTCAGACGTTGCTAACGGCCATGGCTGAGATTTATGTACGTCACCATCACTACCATTGAAATTGCCCAAATAAACAGGTTTTTGTGACCCTAGGCTATGACCTCTTCGACCTAGGACTGCATTGAACGCGACCCACGCATTGTGCGCATTCTGGACAACACCAATTACTGGGTTTATACCCTTCTGGATCCACGGTACAAACACAATGTTCCAAAACTGCTTGAAGAAAGAGTCCGACAGGTCAAAATGGAAGAATACCAGCAGGCCCTTGTGGAGACTTTAAAGAGGAGATTGACATCCTCCCCCTCCTCTAGCCAGTTGTACGCCGACAGACTGACTTCCGCAAACCCAGGACGACCAGGAGGGCAGCAAACAACACAAGCCGCAGCTAGTGCCCAAAAGGGAATGGTATCGGCAGTGTCCTTGGAGTGGGAACATTTTCTGACACCCATGCAGCAGCACACAGAACAGCAAGCGTGCAGATCCACCTCCAACACCGATCGCCTGGAGAAGATGGTCAAGGACTACATGTCAGATGGCATAGCTGTGTTGAACAATCCATCTGCACCCTTCAACTATTGGGTATCGAAGCTAGACACCTGGCACAAACTGGCAATGTACGCAATAGAGGTGCTGGCTTGCCTGGTAGCCAGCGTTATGTCGGAACGCTGTTTCAGTGCTGCCGGAGGCATCGTCACAGATCGGCGTATCCGCCTCTCCACAGAAAATGCAGACCGTCTGACTCAAATTAAAATGAATCAATCCTGGATTGGAAACGACTACGCAACACTCCCGGACCCCAACCAAGTAACATGAACAATGAACATCTGTGATGGGTTAGCGTTTCCGGTCCCTGTTTATTGAACCTCTCATCTGTATTACATGTATGACTGCATGGCGACAAAACGCAAATTGCTATCCGCACGCTTCTTGTCCTCATGCAAGGCCTGGGTTGTTGTGTCTCAAAGCGTGGCCTTCTCCTCCTGCGCCACCCTCCTCCTGTTCCATCACGTGTGCTGCTGCTGGGTTAGCGTTACCGGTCCCTTTTCCTGGAACCTCTTATGTGTATTACATTTATGATTGCATGCCGACAGAAAGCATGTTACCTGTGCAAAGAAAACAGACATTTCCCGCATTTAAAAGACAGTTTTCCCTTTGAAACTTTAAAATCGATTTTCTCAAAAACTATAAGCTCTTTTTGCTAAAAAAAATTTTCCTCTTGTACCCACTCCCAAGGTGCACATACCCTGTAAATTTGGGGTATGTAGCATATAAGGAGGCTTTACAAAGCACAAAAGTTCGGGTCCACATTGACTTCCATTATGTTCGGAGTTCGGCTCGAACACCCGAACATCGCGGCCATGTTCGGCCCGAACCCGAACATCTAGATGTTCGCCCAACACTACACGTGACCCGTTCGGCCAATCACAGCGCTAGCCGAACGTTCGGGTAACGTTCGGCCATGCGCTCTTAGTTCGGCCATATGGCCGAACAGTTTGGCCGAACACCATCAGGTGTTCGACCGAACTCGAACATCACCCGAACAGGGTGATGTTCTGCAGAACCCGAACAGTGGCGAACACTGTTCGCCCAACACTACTGATGAGTCACAGACCCTGCTGTAACACCGGATACTTTCCAGCAGTATTGTGGCAGAACTTGCTGTCTCCAAATTGCCCTCAGCTTTTTCAGTCACCTCCTATTAAGTAATCATTGGTTTTTAGCTAGTAACTAAGGGCCCGTTCAGACTGCACGCGTTTCCAGCCACGTTGTGGAAACGCGTGCAGGAGGCAGACACGCACGACATCAGACAGTGCATAGAGTGCACTGTCTGATGTTCACACTGCATGCATTCCAGACCTGTGCGGTCCGGGAACGCATGCTGCATGCAGATTTTGTCAAAACGCGTGGCTGTCCCATTCACTTTTCAGTGATGGGATCAGCCACGCAACGCACAAACGCGGATGGCGTGTGTTCATACGCGTTGCATTCCGCACGCGTTCCATACGCATGGCCATCCGCATTTGTTATCTGAACGGGCCCCAAGGGCCCGTTCAGATCACAAGTGCAGATGGCCATGCGTGCGGAATGCGTAAGAATGCACGCCATCCGCGTTTGTGTGCGTTGCGTGGCTGATCCCATCACTGAAAAGTGAATGGGACAGCCGCGCGTTTTGACAAAATCTGCGTGCAGCATGCGTTCCCGGATCGCACAGGTCTGGAACGCATGCAGTGTGAACATCAGACAGTGCACTCTATGCACTGTCTGATGTCGTGCGTATCGGCCTCCTGCACGCGTTTCCAAAACGCGGCTGGAAACGTGTGCAGTCTGAGCGGGCCCTAAGGATCAGACTTGGGTTAGTGTCTGAAACCTTTGGCATGCAAAATTGCATATTATTTACCTAATGACACCACAACCAGTTTGAATCATTTTCGTCACAAAAGTGATAAAGTGTACTTGTTCTTTAACTGCTTCGGGACCACCAACCTTTAAAAATAAGCTGCACTTGTGGCTGCCTAAGCCTAATGCCAAGTAATTTTAATGCCAGCAGCTCCCGTGCACAGAATGCAACAGCGCATCCCCACACAGGACACAACAGTGCACCCCTGCTGGCAGAGATCTCCGCTGTCTAGAGACGGCAGGGCTTCGTACATCAGTTGGGAGCCGTTTTCATTGGCTCCTAACTGCCTGATCACTGTAAATCAATCACAATGATCATGAAATGTAAAGTTGTTTGTTTGGGTTTTTTTTTTATTTTTTAAGGCTCTGGTCCTTAAGGGGCTAGAGTGTGGTGGTCCAAAATGAGTTAAGAAATTACACAATCACAGTAATAAGAACCAGAGGCTGTTTTGTACAAACACAAGGAATCCAGCGCAGGAGATTTGGGTGCAGTCGGCGCCACCATAGACCATAATAGGAATTACGGCTATAGTGGCGCACAGTGAGTAACTTCAGCGCTGTCAGAAGACGGTGCTGAAGTTACTTTTAAACACTGTAATGCAGCCGCCAACAATAGCTGGAAGCAGAATTACATCACTCCTTACCATCCACATGGACCTGGAGGAGGAATAGTAATTAACGCCGCCGGGACTTGTGCAGCAGCAGGATAAACCATATATTGTCTGTCTCCTGCACCCAAGTCTCCCGGCAGCGATTTCTTTCGTACCTGTTTTGTACACTTTTGCCCGGGTTTCAAGAGAGTACAATTTAAATCTTTTCACATGTTTATACAATCAAAGCTGACTTCAGACCCAGAGTCTAACTGCAGGTAAATCGGAATGGATGATACTTAGGTGCCAACAATAAGACAAATTGTTCACGGATATTAGCATGATTAACAACAATACTTGCTAGTTCTAGATCATTGTTGCAATCAAAACAAGCATTATCAACATCAGGAATATTGGACAGAAGCTCTTTTGGCTCAGAAAGACTCCTTCTGGTGCTCTGGCATAATGCTTGAATATGACCTTTCTTGTTACATTTTCTACAAAAAGTATCTCTGTTTCATCAAACTGCAGCACTTTTGAATGTGTCTGCATACCTGTAGCAGGATCATGATTTCTGCACCTTCTGTTTCTTATTTTCCCTGCGGTGTTGGCCTTGCCTTTGTTGTGTATATTTAAGGTATATTTAGTATAAATTTCTACAGTGCTTACCGGTATTTAAAAGTCAAATTATGTTCTGTCAGCAACTTTCACTGCATAATACATACAAAAAGGATCCCGCAATGGCTGGTTTAAGCCTATTTTAAAGTACAAAATACTCTAGAACAAAACATTTTCAATGCACAAGAATTAGTAGCTGATCGAGAGATACAGCCACTTCCTTTTTACAGTAGTTGTGTCATTTATTTTTAAAGAAGTAAGAAAGAAGAAAGAAGAAATAAAGAAAGATTGAAACACTATTTCCCTTATGAAAACAATAAATTAAGAATAAAACATTTCTGTAGATCAATTATGGGAATTATAGCGTTAAAATAATGTAATGAATAAAATGACTTTTTCATTTATTTTTTTTACAGTATTCATTTATAAATTATTTAGTTGGTGTTTCCCCATTGTCAAATCTTTCCTAACCCTGATTTACATTCTGAAATGTATCACAGGTGGTGACATATTTCGTCCTGCCAGGTGATCTATGCAGAATGTGTTTTTACTGACAGAAAGCCAGTAGAAAATATACCTGGTCTCTCACTATGCTTGGGGGAGGGGTAACACATATTTAATAAGTCTAGGCTAAGAATCACTAGGAGGGTGTGGTCTGATACCAATAAAAAGCAGGGGCAGAGAGAACAACAGGGTGAGCAGTGGACATCAGGACAGATTCCACTAAATACCTGCTCCCCCTGTTTTTTTACTTCCGCTGTGGTACGCTTTAAGCATGTTCCACTATATCTGTAAATAGTGGCAACTCCAGCTTCATTATTTTTACTTATTTTTTTTGGGGGGGGGGGGGGGTGCACAAAGGGCTGGCTTGTGGAGCCCGTTTTGGTGATCAAAATCAATGTTTGTATGGCGAGATTAAGATATTTTCTGCCTAACTCGGGTGATAAAATTAAGGTTAACTAGTTCAGCAATGGTAGGAACTAAATGTAAATTTCACAAACTGAACGCAAAGGCTTTTGAGCAGAGCAGATTTTCCAAATGATGGTGCTATTATGGAAGAAGAGTTACTTGCAGATGTACTTGGCTAGTTGGCTAGCATGCTTCAATATTTTGCTCCTGTGTGAATAGATCACAGACAATTCATTCCAGCCTCCAGCCTTTCTTATGACTCTACGAGCAAGGGGAGGGGGAAGAGGCAAGAGGGAGAGAAACACTGTGTGTGCAGAGCTTGTGTTTTACAGACAGGGAGTTTTTGAATCAGGATAATAACACTTATTGGTTAATTTAATAAGGAAAAAATTAAGCTTTCAGCTAGTAAGCATTTTAAGACTCTATCCTTACTGACTAACAATGCTAGAATATACAATCAGTAGGAGGTAAATATTTTTTTTTTTGTAAAGAGAAGTGTCATCCAGATATTAATTTCAAGGGATCTTGCTAGGGTTGTGAGGTATGTATGGCAAATAGATAAGATCCATGACTTACTTAATGCTTACATAGACTCAGGCTGACGTGGAGAGTTTTTTACAGACACTATCCTGTTTGCTTCAAGAGCGTGGAAACAGTTAATTGTATGTTACTGAGGGTGTGTGTGTGTGTGTGGGGGGGGGGGGCAGTGATTCGTGGGCGGGGGGCAGTGCCCCAGTGTGCCCCAGTGTAGTGCCAACACTGGTCAAAGAAGATCCATAATGACATATAGTACAATGTAGTAAATTGCACTGGATACTACTTATTTTGATCTTATTTTGATGCAATCAAAGAGGGAGATAAATGTAATTTAGAAAAATACATACAATAACATACAATATGAACAAATCAACAGTTATTATAAACATCTGCAAAAATACATTTACTAGAAATGGAGCAAGTCAATTACAGTCAAGCAGACCACTAAGTGTTGGGCAACATGGAGTCTATGCGTCAGCAGTATATTGCAACAAGACGTGTCTGCTAATTACTGCATAGCATCTTGAGGAAAGAGATATATCCCCAAATGTGCTGATATGTGCAATGAACATGGGGAACCTCGACAGCAGGCAGTGCCCCGGAATACAGGATTTCCCATAACTGACTATCATGCTAATATTTAGCACAAGGGATGGCTTTAATACATTGTACTGCTGGCCAGAGCTTCCTAGTTACTTGGCACCTAGTGGAATGCTCAACTGAGCTTGGTCTATTTCCATATCATGTAAGTGTTTTTTATCAACATTCCCTTGAAATTAATTATTGATTTGCAGATTGTGTACCATCTGTGTTCTTTTGATTTAGTTTGACATCCCAGCAATTTTATCTACATGTTTGTTTACACATAGTGATTGTATTGTGAGGATCAACAAGGCAAATCAGAACCCTGCTACATGGGCGTCCGCAGAAAATTTTCCAGGGAAAGGGGGCAAATATGGGGGGTGGGGGGGGGGGGGGGTCAGAGTCATGCACCGAAAAATGGGCAAGGCCATGAAACACAATGTGGGTGTGGACACAGGTAGAGCCAGAAAGGCAAAGAGAGAGCAGAAAGGCAGAAATCGAGAGACAGCAGAAAGGCAGAGAGAGAGAGAGAGAGAGAGAGAGAGAGAGACAGCAGAAAGGCAGAGAGAGACAGCAGAAAGGCAGAGAGAGAGAGAAAGAGTGCAAGCAGAAAGGCAGAGAGAGAGAGCAGAAAGGCAGAGAGAGAGAGAGAGAGAGAGAGAGAGAGAGAGCAGAAAGGCAGAGAGAGAGAGAGAGACAGCAGAAAGGCAGAGAGAGAGACAGCAAAAAGACAGAGAGAGAGAGAGAGAGAGACAGCAGAAAGGTAGAGAGAGAGAGAGAGAGAGAGAGAGAGAGAGAGAGAGAGAGAGAGAGAGAGAGAGAGAGAGAGAGAGAGCAGAAAGGCAGAGAGAGAGAGAGCAGAAAGGCAGAGAGAGAGACAGCAGAAAGGCAGAGAGAGAGAGAGAGAGAGAGCAGAAAGGCAGAAAGAGAGAGAGAGAGAGAGAGAGAGAGAGAGAGAGAGAGAGAGCAGAAAGGCAGAGAGAGAGAGAGAGAGCAGAAAGGCAGAGAGAGAGACAGCAGAAATGCAGATAGAGACAGCAGAGAGGCAGAGAGAGAAAGGAGAGAGGGCACAGAAAAGGAGAGACAGCAGAAAGGCAGGAAGAGAGTACAGAAAGGCAGAGAGAGAGAGAGAGAGAGACAGCAGAAAGGCAGAGAGAGAGAGAGAGAGCAGAAAGGCAGAGAGAGCGAGAGAGAGAGCAGAAAGAGAGAGAGAAAGAGACAGCAGAAAGAAAGAGACAGCAGACAGGCAGAGAGAGAGTGTGACAGCAGAGAGGGACATCAGGAAGGCAGAGAGAGTATAGTTGCCCCCAGTATAGTTAGTATAGTTGCTCCCAGTATAGCTAGTATAGTTGCCCCCAGTGTAGGTAGTGTAGTTGCCCCAGTATTAGTATAGTTGCTTCCAGTCTAACTATTATAATTAGTGACATAAAGGGATGATCGTAATCAGCAAAATTACAATTTTGCAAAATTTTGCGTACATTTTCGCAAATATACGTAATTATGATTTGCTAACTAAATTTATTTTGTAGTCATTCGTAATTTCGCATAGACATTTTGTGTAATTTTGTGCCGACTTTGGAGGTTAATAAAAAAGCCCCCATACATGCTATTGACACCAGAATTGCTACCTATGTTAATGGTGATAGAAGGTACAAGAGGAAAAAATATTTTTCCAAAAAGACCATATAGTTTTTAAGAAAATCGATATTAAAAATGCAAAGAAAAAATGTTTTTTAAACTTTGAAAAATGACAGTTTAAAAACCATTTTTCTTTGCATTTTTTAAAATCGATTTTCTCAAAAACTAGTTTTTTTGAAAAATTATTTTTCTTCCTTCTACCTAATAGTCTCCTTAACATATGTTCCAATTTTGGTAGCAATAGCATGTATGGGGGCTTTGCTATTAACCGCTAAAGTTGGCACAAAATTTCATGAAATTGCGCTAAAATTACGCGAAATTATGAAATACTCTTATTACAAATGAAATCAATAACGATTTTTCCCAAAATTTCACATTACGATTACGATGTGTAAATGCGAATTTCGATGTGAAATTTCAGCCCACCACTGGTGACATATAGTAGAATGCAGTATATCATTCCAGATACCCACTTTTACATGAATTATTGTGGTTTCTGCATTATAAACACTTTCTATATCCATATATTGTCGTATATTTGTATGTAATCCTGCACTCCCACTAATGTCACAGCCTTGACTTTTTATTATGCAGAATTCTCCTCCCAGTGCACTTTGGGAGACCAGGGGTCATATTCTTTTCATGGTGATAAGTAGCTTATAGATGCATTTGGTTAATTTATAGTTCATTTTACCATACTAATTTATGGTAAAGTTCCCCTCTAGCTATGGACACTACGGTATGGACACTGTTTGGCTAATGCAGTCCTAAACACAGCAAAAAAATAGAGATGATCATTGACTTCAGAAAGCAGGCCACCATCCACCCCAAATCCATATTGATGGGACCGGAGTCGTAAGGGTATCTAATGTCTGCCTAATGAGCACTACCATTTCCGAGGATCTGACCTGTAGGACTAACACCGTCTTAACTCAGAAGAAGGCGTAGCAAAGACTCTTCTTCCTTCGCCAACTAAAGAAGTTTGGTATGGCCCAGGAACTTCTGAAGTTCTACTCAATCAAGTCAGTACTCTTCTTAGTCTGCTCATCCATCCTGGTCTGGTACGCTAGCTCTTCCACCGGCAACAGATACAGAATCCAGGGGGTCATCAACTCAGTGGAGCGAATCATTGGAAAACTCTTCCCCCTTTAGACCTAATTTATAACACCAGAATGCGAGCTAGAGCAATGAAAATTGCTGAAGACCACTCCCACCCAGGACACAACTTGTTCCGTCCCCTAAATTCGGGCCGGAGGTTTTGGTCTATCCCTGCCAGGACCTCGAGGCACATGAACACTTTTTTTCCCCATGGCAGTAAGACTTTTGAATTCTGCCCTTTCTTCAAACACCCCCTCCGCAGCCATCTGCTGACCATCTAACCACAGCTGCTGTTGCTTAGAGATGGCTCGAACCTCCAATTTTTGGTTGGCGAACCATGAACGCGAACTTCGGCAAAAGTTTGGTTCAAGTGAACTTTCGCGAACCGCAATAGACTTCAATGGGGAGGCGAACTTTGAAAACTAGAAACATTTATGCTGGCACAAAGGTGATGGAAAAGATGTTTAAAGGGGTCTAACACCTGGAGGGGGGCATGGCGGAGTGGGATACATACCAAAAGTCCCGGAGAAATACCGGCTGCTGCTAGCAGCGGCCTTAAAGATTCAGGAATCCGCCTGGAGTCCTGGACCCTGTTGGTAGCGGTGGAGAAGGCAGTCAAGCGACCTGCAGGCAGAGATGCTGTGTGGGGAGTGACTTAGTTATGGGGCACACAGTCACACGGCGTGCAGGCAGAGATGCTGTGTGTGGGGACTGACTTAGTCTTTGGACGGGCAGTAGCCCTCCGGGATCCATGCCTCATTTATTTTGATAACGGTGAGGTACTGAACACTTTTGTGACTTAGACGACTTCTGTTCTCAGTGATAATGCCTCCAGCTGTGCTGAAGGTCCTTTCTGACAGGACGCTTCAGGCAGGGCAAGACAGAAGTTGAATGGCAAATTGTGACAGCTCTGGCCACAGGTACAGCCTGCACACCGAGTAGTCCAAGGGTTCCTCTCTGCTCACAGTGTCTACATCCACACTTAAGGCCAGGTAGTTGGCTACCTGCCGGTGCAGGTGTTGGCGGAGGGTGGATCCGGAAGGGCTAAGGCAAGGCTTTGGACTAAAGAATTTAAAGAATGTCCGCATGTCTGACATCACCATGAGATTGCTGGAGTGTCCTGTCCTTGCCTGCGTGGACATGGGAGGAGGATTACTGGCAGTGGTACCTTTATTCCATTGTGCTGTGACATCACCCTTAAACACACTGTAAAGCATAGTTGCCAGCTTGTTCTGCATGTTCTGCATCCTTTCTGCCTTCAGGTGAGTTGGTAACATCTCCGCCACTTTTTGCCTATACCGAGGGTCTAGTAGCGTGGCCACCTAGTACAGCTCATTCCCCTTCAGTTTTTTTATACATGGGTCCCTCAACAGGCTGGACAGCATGAAAGACGCCATCTGCACAAATTTGGATCCAGACGTACTATCCATCTCCTCTTGCTCTTCCTCAGTGACGTCAGGTAAGTTCTCCTCCTCCCCCAGCCATGAACAATACCACGGGAACATTGAGCAGCACAAGCCCCCTGTGACACCTGCTGCGGTTGTTCTTCTGCCGACGCCTCCTCCTCCAAAAAAAAATAAAAACACCTTCCTCACATCTAAATCTGACTCCTCTTACCCACACGACTCTTCCTCCTCCCCCCTCTGTGCTGCTGCCGGTGTTGAGGAAACATCTTGTTCTGATGAGAATTGATCCCACAACTGTTCCTCCTGTTCCTGTTCCTCTTCATGCTCCTCCACAGCTTGATCCACCACTCTACGCATGGCACGCTCCAGGAAAAAAGCATAGGGGATAAAGTCGCTGATGGCGCCTTCACTACGACTCACCACTGATCCACCTGTTTGTTAAGAGCAGCCAGGAGAACTGCTCCAGTGTGACTCTCCGCTTTTAGGCAAGACATGTCTAAGATGGCATGACACCGTCGTACCTGGCATGCAGCATAGGCCCTGTGGAGCTGGGGCTGTGTAGCTGGAGAGGAGATCGCAGCACCAATAGAGTTGAACTGCCACTCAGCCAAGCAGGAGGAGGAGAACAACAGCAAAAAGGATGTAGCAGGAGGAGATGAGGTGGCAGCAGGCCTGCCTGCAAGCCATGGAGGTGTCACAAGTTGGCCCGCTGCACAGCCACGTACTCCCTGCTTGCTAGCAGTCACCAGGTTGACCCAATGGGCTGTGTAAGTAATGTACCTGCCCTGACCGTGCTTGGCAGACCAGGCATCCATGGTCAGATAGACCCTTGACCCAACGCTGTGTGCCAGAGATGACAGCACTTGCCTCTCAACTTCATGCTACAGTTTTGGTATCATTTTTTTTGGAGAAATAATTGTGGCATGGTATCTTTCACTGCAGTGTCCCAATGGCAACAAATGTACGGAAGGCCTCAGAGTCCACCAGCTGGTATGGTAACAGCTGGCGAGCTAACAGTTCTGTCAAGCCAGCTGTCAGACGCCGGGCAAGGGGGTGACTGGCAGACATTGGCTTCTTCCGCTCAAAGATTTCCCTCATGGACACTTCGCTGCTGCTGTGGGCAGAGGAGCAGGAACCGCTCAAGGTGAGAGGTGGAGTGGAGGAGGGTGGCTGTGATTGTGAAGGTGCAAGGGAGAAAGCGGCTGAAGATGATGCACCTGAAGGAGGAAGAGGATAAAGAGGGTGGCTTTTCTTTTGTGTGCTGTTTTTCCTCAGGTGCTCTTCCCTTTGCAGTTTGGGCCTTTTTTGCACGTGCCTTCGTAAGACAGTTCTCCCTACGTGGGTGTTGGCCTTTCCACGGCTTAATTTTTGGAGGCAGAGAGAACAGATGGCATTGCTCTGATCTAAGGCAGACACACTAAAAAATGTCAAAACCGCTGAGCCCCCCTGGGGTGTGGGCACTATGGCGGCCTCAGCAGCTGACATTGAAGGGCATGTTGGCTGGCTGTCCATAGGTGGTGATACATGGCGCCGGACACTGCCACCAGCTATTTCTGACGACGAGCTCACCCTGCTTCTTTCAGCAACTCATCTCCTCCTACTCCTCTCTGGCTCCCCCTCTGAACTGTCCCCTTGGTCATCTTGTCTCTTAAGATCCCATGTGGCATCCATATCATCATAATCATCATAATCATCCTCCCCAGCTTCGCTTCCCTCAGACACCTCATAAACTGCACCAACAGCTGGTACTTCATCCTCCTCCTCCTCACACGTTACATCAATTGTGTCGCCTAACTCAGACATATGAGGTGGTGTAACTTGCTTAGCGCCTTCATCTTGTTGTAACAATAATGGCTGTGCATCAGTGATTTCCCCACCAAATAACTCCTGTGAAGTGTCAAATGCAGCGGATGTGGTGCTTGTAGTAGCGCTGGTGGCTGCGGAAGATTAGGTGTTTTGTGCTAAATAGTCAACCACGTCCTGACAATCTTGGGAGTTGATGGGACGTGCCTTCTTCTGAGCACTGTACTTTGAGCCAGGGCCGCACAAAATCATGTCAGCACGACTGCGAACAGACCTGCCCCTGCCTCTGCCTCTGCCTCTACCTGTTTTGTGCATATTGGGTGGGATGTAGTGAAAGGTATGCACTGACTTGAATACAATGTGCAGTCACACAGGTGCAGTGAAAGGTATGCAGTGACTGGTGATACAAAATGCAATGTGCAGCTGTCACACAGGTGCAGTTAACAGGTATGCTTGGAGTGGTATATTACACAGTGTGCGGTCACACAGGTACTGTGAACAATTACCGTATGTAATGAGTGGTATTACAAATGTGCACCTGTCACACACAGGCAGGTACCAGACAGGCACAGTGACACTGCATGCGCTCACATAGGTAGGTGGGTGCACTGAACAACAGGTAGGTATATGCAGTGATGGGTATTACAATGTGCACCTGTCACACACAGACAGGTAGCGGACAGGCACAGTGACACTGCGTGCGCTCACGTAGGTAGGTGGGTGCACTGAAGTAAACAACAGGTAGGTATATGTAGTGATGGGTATTACAATGTGCACCTGTCACGCACACAGGTAGTCACTGAATGTGCTGGGCCTGGCAGTGGCACAGTAGTAGGAATTACCAATGCTGTCTATGCAACACAAGTGTCTGTGGGACACACACACACACACACACACACACACACACACACACACACACAAATTGATCACAAGAACAAGATTAGCTCTCAAAAGAGCTGTTGAGGGGTGCTTTCTTAGCAATAAGAATCAGCAAGGAACAAGCTAACAAGCCTACAAGAGCCTAACTAAGCTTACCCTATATCTCTCTCTGAGTCTGCAGCTCTCCCTTCTCTAATTACTGCAGGCACACGAGTGAGTGAAATGGGTGACACTGCCTGCCTTTTATAAGGGGGATGGGGCTCCAGGAGGGAGTGTAGCCTGATTGGCTACAATGTGCCTGCTGACTGTGATGTAGAGGGTCAAAGTTGACCCTCATGATGCACTATGGGGGCGAATCGAACTTCCGGTAAAGTTCGCATTCGATCGCAAACACGAACCACTGAAGTTTGCGTGAATAAGTTCGCATGCGAACCGTTCGGGTCACCTCTACTTATGCTCTGCTTTCTGTATACTGTCCCGCCAGAGGTTTTACTTGGTTTTACTGTTCTTATCTTCTGTAACTCGCTGCTGTCTCTTTAAACTTGTGTTGTCTTACTTCCATTGTTGTATTACTTTCACTGTTCCAAATCTCTGTGCCAAAACCAATTCTGGGCACGGCCTAGCCGTGCTTGGCAAAAAAAAAATGATCCTGATTCCGGTATAGTCCCTCTATAGGTAAGAACACTATTTGTTCAGTGTATATAGAAATACTGTAAGTATATGCAACTGAATTTAATGTAATGATTCACAATACCACTTTTATTTTTTATTATTTTTTTTTTACCTTGTAATGCCTCTATTTACATGTGAAAAGGGAACATAATTGTGCATCAGTTGCAACACTTTTCCCATTTTGCTTCCCTTCCTGCCTTCCCCTTTCTCCCTTTTGTTTATGACTCTTGCACTCTTCTTTCACCTCTCATCACTAATTGATAAAACATTACTAGTAATGTTTCACGATGTTAGATGGTATATATACACACACTTATGGAAGACCCTCCCTCTTTTTTTCTCCATGTTCCACTGTTTTTTCACCATTACTGTTTATGTTCTTTACAGCATATCATGCTCCTGTTTCACTTTATGTGGATAAGTATCTAACTTAAAAAAAAAAACTCACAGGTTTCCTTTAAAAAATGATGATGCTTTGCTATAGCTAGTTGTCAGTGGAATCTTTTACTGATGCCCAGTAGTGCTACAGTGTCCCCAGAACATGGGCAGGCCTGTAATATTAAAACGGGAATGTAACGATTGTGGAATCCTCTCCGTGATCAGCACACAAGACGTGCGCTGACACTGCGGAAATTCTCCAGAAGCGTATAATTTGAGGGAACCCAGCAAAAGGTGCAATGCACCTGTAGAGGGAAATTCCTGTCGGCAGGTGGAGCTGTGGAGTGCAGAGCAACAGCTCCTCTGCCCTGCCACAGATGCAAGACAGGAATTGCACAAAGGGAAGAAACGCAGGGCAAGATAGCCCTGAAAGAGAGAGATCAAAGCGACAGAGGGTATGTGTGTCCACCAAACTAGTCGCCACCCTGCGACGATGAACACACAACCATGAAGATAAAGTGAGAAGGCAATCGCCAGAGATGGCGATTGCTAACAGCGACACAAGACCAAATAAGCACAGATGAGGAATGTATGTATGTCCACCAATCAAGCCGCCAACCTGCGACGGTGGACAAACAACAGAAGAAACCAAGTGAGAACGCAATCGCAAGAGAAGCGATTGTGGAAGAGAATGAGCACAGGGACAGAATGTATGTATGTGCCCCAATCTAGTCGCCAACCTGCGACGGTGCACATACAACAGCAGATATGAAGTAGGAACACAATCGCGAGAGAGGCGATTGCCAGAGGTGACACAAGGCTACAGCAAGGCAGAGCACGAGAGTAGCAAAGGCACAGCAAATATACAATGAGAAGATAAGGAAAATAACAAACGCTAACTAAATGCGAACACTGCACTCATTCGCAACAGTGCACGCATTTATGCGCGGTCTCTGCGTGTTAAGCACAACAGAGACAAGCACGCCTAACTAACCACCGACAGACAAACATGAAACAGAGGACGCGAGCGCTTACTTAACGGTTACCTCACCGAGACTCCAACAAGCGTTCGTAGCAGACAATACAGATACACGAAAACAGGAATAAGTGAGAGATATGATCCACTGCTCTTTCCATCAGAGCAAGTGCGATCCAAGTATAGAAACAAAGCGAGCTGGATCCACTGCTCTTTCCGCCAGAGCAAGTGCGATCCAAGTACAGCAAGAGAGATGGAGATCAGACGGATCCACAGCACTAGCGCCAGGCGAGTGCGATCCAGGCAAGACAGATCAGAAGAGATAGCTGGTAGCAACTGCTGCTCCAGCTATACTCCAAGAACAAAGATCAGAACGACTTCCTGTCGACCACCGCTGGGACAGGACAATCGCAACAGACAAACAAAACAGATATGCAATCCTAACTGCACTAGGGAACCTGCCTAGTGCAGTCCCAGGAATTACTCTAGGCTGATCTTCAAACAATGAGCAAGGCTGACACTCCAGGAGTGTTTCACAGGGCTTACCCTTATGATCAGCCCAGGTCTGTGATATCACATGGTATATATAGAGCAAGCCTACAAAGGATGTGGCTAGGCAATCTGCATGACAAACGTATGCAAATTCCTCAGCAGCAAGCTGCAAAACTAACAAAAGGTCTCTCTTCCAGAGACCTGCAGAATGCAGACCTGAACAGTGGTCAAAAAGCTGCCTGCCTGCGCTGGCAGCCGAGCGGATCCTCACAGGGAATTGCTGAACTTGTTATTCTAAAAATCTGTTTGCTGACAAAATCATCATCATCATCATCATCATCATTCTAACAATTGGATGGTGCGCTCCTGCTGGCATTTGAGAGCTGCAGCCTCTAAGGGAGCACACACAACAGGCCACCCTGGAACATTAGGGTGCCTTGCCCAAATACTACTTAGGTACTGGCCCCAGCTAAAATAATGCTGGGTCAAACCGGTTCCCGATTTTCTCAATGACAGTTTCCATTTTTTCGAATTCTATTTTCCGTTTTTCTGTGTGAGAAAACGCGGAAGAGCCGCCGCCATGAGCCAGCGGCAGGCGGCTCTTTCTGCGCACGGACGTGCCACACACGGAGAGGCAGCCGCCTCCCCTCAGCATGAGGCGGCTGTCTCCGTGCAGGCGTCTGCGGAGCACGGAGAAACCGCCGCGTTGGACGCGGCGGTTCGTGCGCATGCCCCCGCTGCGGAGGCACCGCAGAGCGGGGCTGCTGTGGCTGGGACTCGTAGTCCCTCAGGTTTCAGAGTGACGCGCGCGCACTCAGGCAGGATTTATGACTCTTAGAAAGGAGTCAGCTGACCAGGCTGGTCAGCTGACTCGAGCTCCACTTCTCATTGGTCCAGCACTTAGGGAGGTGCTGGGGGCACAACTGTGTATATATACTACTGGCTGTTCACTTGCTCCTTGCCTGGCGTTTCGATCACATATGTGGGAGCACCCAGATCCGTAGTCAGACCCGCAAGTGTGCCGGGACCAGCTGGAGCTGTAATCCTACACTTAGCTAGATTCTGTTGATAGCTAAAGTACTAGTTTGATTGTGATTATCTGTTATGACCTATTGCCTGCTCGACTATCCTCCTGAACTCTGATCTTGTACCTCGATATTTCTGATACTCTGTTGCCGAACCCCGGCTCGTTCCTTGACTCTGCTTCTGCCTCCTGATTTTGTACCCCGATATATCTGATACCCCGTTGCTGAACCCTGCCTGTACTTTGACTCCGCCTTTGCCCCCTGATCTTGTACTTTATCTGTCCGTGTGTGTACGACCTGGCTTGTCCGACCTCGAGAACCGACCTTACTGTTAGAGGCGGTTCCTCGTTCTGTTAGTGATCCTTCCTCCTGAAGGTTACTTTCAGTCTGTCCTTCCTACTGTCAGTCTGACTCCTTCCGTCTTGGAGAGCTCAGGTCTGCGGAAGGAATCTGTGCAGTACTCCTTGCTGCACTGAGGCCTAGTCCTCTAAGTGTTACTGTTACACCTAACACTACACTCTACTCAGGTGAACAGAGGTTAGCGAGTATATCGGATTATCAGTGATACTGCAGATCACGTATAATCTGGTATACATCTGTATTCCCAGTGATTCTGCAGATCGCTGGTAATCAGATCCTCTCTGTGCTTCACCGATCGTTACATTCTGATTTCTGTTTTTCCGATTTCCGAGTTTTTGATTTGTAATATTTTTTTGAGTACTTTATTAATAATTTTTTGCATCAGGGATTGAAAAAAAATGAAATAAGAATGGAAAAATGTAAATCATAAAAATGTAAATCATAAAAATGGAAAATCAGTCTTGTCATTGGTCTAAAATGACTGCGGTGATCCAATTTTTGCTGAAAAATTCTGCATTCTCTGATTGGTCCAAAGCTTCCGAGTTCTGTGATAGGGCTAAAATTGCTGAGCTGTGGTAAATGTAATTTCCACGGAATTCAGAATTCCATTTACCAATTTCCGATCAGAAAATTCAATTTTGAGGAATCTAAATGAGCATCCCTAAGGCTTGGAACACGCTAGCAGCGCTTTTCTGAGCCTTTTCCTGAGCGCTTGTGATTTGAAAAGCTCTTGCTAATGTAATGCTATGGGTGTGATCCCACTAGAGGGATGTGAATTTTTAAAAATCCCCCATAGCATTTCATTAGCAAAAGCTTTACAAATCACTGGTGCTTAGAAAGTGCTGCTAGTGGGTTCCAGGCCTAATACCAGGGCTAGTGACTCCCTGAAACGGATGAACTAAATTCTTCCCCTTTTTCTAGCAATACTACGGCTTACAACTTTTTGTTCTCTATAGGTAATTTGAAAATACATTAATAGTGGAAACTAGATGACCTAGCTGAACTTTACAAAGAACTCTCTTCAAAGTTAGCTAATGTTACACTTGCAGGATAAGTGCGAAACAATTTTTTTTGTATAATATCAGATTGCTTTTCAGAGTTCTAGCAAGTGGATCAGCACTTAGCTTTTTAATGCACACATAATAACTGTATTCATAGGAACACCTGCTGACAAAAAAAGGCCATTCTTACAAAAATCAAGCACTCTGCATTTATGTGACTTTAAATAAATTGGGCAAAGAAGCCATTGTCAACTTTAGTACACAATTAATGTTCCAGAATGGCTACATAAAACAGAGGCACTTTAAGAATCAGAAAGAGGAAAACATGCTATTATAGTACCGGTCTAAATTCCTTTCTATTATAGTGTACTGATTCTTGCTGCTACATCTCAGCACATTTCCCTGTAGGCTAGAGTCCGTTAATAGACAGTCTAGCTAGAGTCAACAAATAGCTGGCAAAACTCATTTGCAAAAAAGAAAAAAAAATATTTATGACAATATCAGCATTCTTTTATATGTAATTCATCGTAAGTGACGGAAGTGGATAGAATAGTAAAAGGATACAGAATTTAAAGATAACATTTGCATTAGTAAAGTGTTGTTGACTGTCATCTTTTGTTTATCTGTATAGGAATTTTTCAAAAATTCTGAAGAATACATTTATTGATGATTTAACCATTTCAGCCCGCGGGTATTTTTTACCCTATGCATCCAAGCAATTTTCATCTCCCATTTATTCACCAATAACTTTATCACTAATTATCACAATGAATTTATCTATATCTTGTTTTTTCCGCCACCAATTAGGCTTTCTTTGGGTGGTACATTTTGCTAAAAAAAATTCTGAATGCATTTTCACAGGAATATTAAGAAAAACGTGGAAAAAAATAATTATTTCTCAGTTTTCGGCCATTATAGCTTCAAAATAATACATGCTACCTTAATTAAAACCTATGTATTTTATCTTCCCATTTGTCATGGTTATTGCACCATTTAAATTATGTCCCTATCACAATGTATGGTGTCAATATTTTATTTGGAAATAAAGATGCATTTTTTCAGTTTTGCGTCCATCACTATTTACAAGCTTATAATTTAAAAATGTTTGTAATATAGAACAAAACACTTAGGAGGGAAAACCGTGAGATGGATGGTACATACATATAACACAACAACATTATTCTACTAGAAAACTGTATACATTTTATTTATCAAAAGACATGAGTTTAAAAACTTTAACCCCAAGCCTATTCCCTAAACCCACCCTGGATCCACTAACCTCTTAATGTCACACAAACATACACACCGCACACCGAACAACATGCATGCAGGGCCAGCAGCAGCAGCACGCTTAGGTAAATACTGAGAAGGAAGCATATATTATGTGATCACATATAATGAATTTTCACAGATGGGCTCATTGATGTGAACTATATGATAAAGTCACTATTAAAGGCTCATGATCTGCAATGATCCAGCCCAGTTCAAAGACATAATGATGATAAGTCAGTAAGACTTCTTGACCACTTTGCACATAATGATATAACAATCCTTTTTAGTGAACAATAGATGTCTTAGCAAGCTTTAGGCCAGTCAAGTGTGCACTGTGCAGCAAGAGGTTGTAGCATAGCATAGCATAAGCCAGTGTGGCCTACAGCATAGCAAAAGCCAGTAGTGTCCACAGCAGCTAGTCAGGTTTAAGTTCCCAAACACAGCGTAAGCAGACTTGCAAAGTACATAT
This sequence comes from Hyperolius riggenbachi, assembly GCF_040937935.1. Classification (NCBI taxonomy): domain Eukaryota; kingdom Metazoa; phylum Chordata; class Amphibia; order Anura; family Hyperoliidae; genus Hyperolius; species Hyperolius riggenbachi. Next base: position 281,231,149 of record NC_090651.1, read on the forward strand.
AGACAGTGGCTGAGTACGTACAGGCATACACGCCTTCAGCTGACAGTCTGTCAAGTGAAGACGGCTGTGTAATGGCTCACCAGACCAGATGTCATGTTTAAATGTTCATTGATCTCATTGAATGGCTGTGGACCGCCGCAGCAGCAAGTTGCTATATGCCAGTCGGAGGTGTCCAGATGGAAGGGGAGTCCCAGTGGAGCAGAGAGGTCGGGAAGGCCGAATTTTCGTAATAAACTCTCTTCACATGCATATTAAAAAGTTCAGACCCTTAGGTAACTATTTATGTTTTGTTTTTTGTTTTATTGTAAATTTGTGTTGTCATTAAAAATTGATTTGGGTCATTTTTGGTGTGGGAGGTAAACAGTTAATTTAAATGTAATAATGTGTGTTTATTTTATTAAAAATGTATGTAGATGTAGTTTTACTATTTGGCCACAAGGTGGCTACATTCAAAAATATGTTTTTTGTAGTCCTGGAAGCGAATGCTCTCACTTCTAGGAAGCATTAGGGGGACGGGAAACTTTTTTTTTATTAGAAAGATGGCGGCACTGAAAAGAAGCAATCTGTCTTTCTACCTGAGACTTAGATCAATGAATGGGAACACGCAGCATCGCAACAGAAGCTTAAACGGTTAAAGCAAATCTGAAGGGAAAGAAAACCTTTGATATAATGACTTGTACATGTAGTATGGATAATAAATAGAACATTAGTAGCAAAGGAAAAAGTCTCATATTGTTTTCCAGTACAGGAAGAGTTAAATAACAAAGTTATCTGCGCAAAAGAGCTTCTCTGAGCTAGTTGACTAACTTGGTCGAACTCAGCCCTGTTTTGTGAAGAGCTTAAAGAGTAACTGTTAGCCCCCAAAGTGAAATTTAAATCTCTACAGCAATGTTTTATGTAGTATTAAAGTGATCCAAAAATCTATTCGCACCACAAACAGCTGACCGCTCTGACAGGGAGAGAGAGCGGCAGCACTTCCAGCGCAGCCACGGCAGAGCAGCCGCCACCGTGCATCTCTCTCACATGTCTCACAGGTGACTGGGCGGCGGCTGCTCTGCGTGGCTGCGCTGGAAGTGCTGCCGCTCTCTCTCCCTGTCAGAGCGGTCAGCTGTTTGTGGTGCGAATAGATCGGCACCTGGTCCTGGGGGGGAGAGGGGGGAGAGGGGGGTCAGGCAGACATAGGCATGCTCTGCATGCTCATCAGTATCAGATATGCGGCTTTGCGTCATTAGCTTGGGCAAAAGGCTACATAGTAACAAAATTATATTGATTTTTAAGTTCAGCATTGGCTTTTTGGATCACTTTAATACTAAATAAAACATTACTGTAGAGATTTAAATTTCACTTTGGGGGCTAACAGTTACTCTTTAAACAGCCAAGAAACAATTAAAGACAGCTTCAGATAAGGTTTTACTGCAGGAAAGTTCAAAGGGTCATTCGCTCTGCGTTGTTTTACAGCTGAAAATACAGAGTTTGGATTCAAAACTGCAACTGTATATGTCTGATGCAATGTAATAAATAAAGCTATATATCTGAAAATACAATATGAGACTATTTTCTTTGCTACTAATGTTTATTTATTATTACCTGTACTACACATACAATTCATTACCTCATAAGTTTATACATACAGTGGTGTGAAAAACTATTTGCCCCCTTCCTGATTTCTTATTCTTTTGCATGTTTGTCACACTTAAATGTTTCTGCTCATCAAAAACCGTTAACTATTAGTCAAAGATAACCTAATTGAACACAAACTGCAGTTTTAAATGATGGTTTTTATTATTTAGTGAGAAAAAAAACTCCAAATCTACATGGCCCTGTGTGAAAAAGTGATTGCCCCCCCTTGTTAAAAAATAACTTAAAGGTGGTTTATTACACCTGAGTTCAATTTCTGTAGTCAACCAAAATTACCCCAAGAGCGCAGAGAAAACTCATCCGAGAGGCCACAAAAGACCCCAGGACAACATCTAAAGAACTGCAGGCCTCACTTGCCTCAATTAAGGTCAGTGTTCACGACTCCACCATAAGAAAGAGACTGGGCAAAAACGGACTGCATGGCAGATATCCAAGGCGCAAACCACTTTTAAGCAAAAAGAACATGAAGGCTGGTCTCAATTTTGCTAAAAAAAATCTCAATGATTGTCAAGACTTTTGGGAAAATACCTTGTGGACCGATGAGACAAAAGTTGAACTTTTTGGAAGGTGCGTGTCCTGTTAAATCTGGCATAGAAGTAACACAGCATTTCAGCAAAAGAACATCATACCAACAGTAAAATATGGTGGTGGTAGTGTGATGGTCTGGGGTTGTTTTGCTGCTTCAGGACCTGGAAGGCTTGCTGTGATAGATGGAACCATGAATTCTACTGTCTACCAAAAAATTCTGAAGGAGAATGTCCGGCCATCTGTTCATCAACTCCAGCTGAAGCGATCTTGGGTGCTGCAGCAGGACAATGACCCAAAACACACCAGCAAATCCACCTCTGAATGGCTGAAGAAAAACAAAATGAAGACTTTGGAGTAGCCTAGTCAAAGTCCTGACCTGAATCCTATTGAGATGTTGTGGCATGACCTTAAAAAGGTGGTTCATGCTAGAAAACCCTCAAATAAAGCTGAATTACAACAATTCTGCAAAGATGAGTGGGCCAAAATTCCTCCAGAGAGCTGTAAAAGACTCGTTGCAAGTTATCGCAAACGCTTGATTGCAGTTATTGCTGCTAGGGGTGGCCCAACCAGTTATTAGGTTCAGGGGGCAATTTCTTTTTCACACAGGGCCATGTAGGTTTTGAGTTTTTTTTTCTCACTAAATAATAAATGTGTTCAATTATGTTATCTTTGACTAATAGTTAACGGTTTTTGATGAGCAGAAACATTTAAGTGTGACAAACATGCAAAAGAATAAGAAATCAGAAAGGGGGGAAATAGTTTTTCACACCACTGTACATACTATATGGTTCTCTTATTAAATATCATAATCTTCATTATGCATAAAACAACTCTCTGGCCAGTTGGGCCACTACTGCAAAGAATGTAGTGTATGTACAGCAGCACCTAATTGCCTTTAAATAATTAGTGCCATGATCCCCTCTGATGCACTGGTGATAGAAAGTGGTGAAAGCCTCAAACCTGGTACAGTTGGCCATTGGGTGACTGGGGTTCAAATTCAGAAAAGGGGGTTGAAAGGTTTTATTAATGTGCTACTTGAATCACCCTGATATTAAAAGATATACAGCACATCAAAATGTCTTAAAATGACATAATTTCTCAACTAGTCAGCAGCACATTCCTGCAGACAGTGCTTTACAGATAAATTAAAATTAACACTTTAGAAGAAAATAGATTTGTTCAAGGCATCCATGAGAGACAGGATACAAACCTGTATTTGCATAACCACTTGGTGTATTACCATAAAAGCCAATGTAACAGAGATCTGAAGACTCAGACATTTTAAATGCATTGTTGTTAAGAACCTGGTGTATTGAAAATTTAAGGTGGCCATACACTGGTCGATTTGCCATCAGATTCGACCAACAGATAGATCCCTCTCTGATCGAATCTAATCAGAGAGGGATCGTATGGCTGCCTTTACTGCAAAAAGATTGTGAATCGATTTCAGCATGAAACCAATCACAATCTGTGGTGGTGCTGCTGCTGCCCCCCTCCCTTGCATACATTACCTGCTCCGCCGTCGCGTGTCCCCACTGTTACCGCTGTCTTCTTCTCCGCTGGGCTCCGGGTTCTGGCTGGCTTCACTTCTTTCTGTCCGGGGAAGTTTAAACAGTAGAGGGCGCTCTACTGTTTAAACTTCCTGCTGGGATAGTAGAAGTAAAGCCTGCTGGACTCGGAGCCCAGTGTGGAGACGGAGTAGCGGTGACAGTGGGGATACGCGCCGGCCGGATCAGGTAATGTATTGCGTCGGTCGTCGGGCATTGGAACACCGCTATCGACACACTCCCGACCCGCCGGCGGTCGAGAAAAATCTTCTGCACGGACGGCTCGACAAGAATCGACGGGAACGATTGATTTCAGATGGAAATCAACGTTTGCGTTTGCGCAACGATTTCACATCAGATTCAATCACAGTGATCGAATCTGCTGTATATCGGCGGGAAAAATGTTAGGTGTATGGGCCCCTTAACACATGTAACCAATTCTACCTTTGCTAGTGCTTATAGTAAAACATACCCTATTGTCTTTTCTGTCTGTACTATTGTTTAAAATAACTCACATGTTCACTCCAGTTGAATCTGGTTTTCCCCCCATCATCAGTGTATATAAGATTTATTTGTAAATAAAGACTTCAGATGCATTTTCACCAAACTTAAGTGTAGTGTGATTATTGCATCTCCCAGCTGTAGAGAAACTACTCACTAAAACCAGCGAGCTGATGTAACAGCTGAAGAGGCAGCCGCGACGAACAGCACCGCCGCCGCAGCTGCCTCCATTCCCCTACCCGTCCCTCTGGCGTCTAGGACGCCGAGGTCGGGTTGTTGGTCAGGCAATGGGGTCCCAGTCTCGCGCGGCCAGCCGGTCAGCTGACCTCAGAGGAGACTCACGGCGCCCAGGATTGGCTGAGCGCAGGGGGGGGGGGCGTGCCAGTGAGGTCCCCTTTGCTTCTTAAGCCTCTGGGCTTCAGTCTGGCGCTGTCTGCTGTCGTGAATACATCCTGTGTTAGCGCTCAGACCTTAGACTAGATCCCAGGTGTTGAAACCAAGGACTTCACACCTAGTCTAGGATATTATTTATATTGTGATTGATATTCTGTGTTTGACTCTGGCTAAACTCTGACTCTGCTCTAAGCTTATCGATTCGGTACCTCTGCCTATCTGCCTAAAGTTGCTGAACCTCTGCCTGATTACCGATTACTCTTCTGCCTTACGATTCTGCTCTGATACTGTCCCTCTGTTGCCGACCCTTGCCTGTCTGACCACTCTACTCACCAGGGGATCCTCGCCACTGGTGAGCTGTTAGCTTCACCAGCTCCTCTGGTGAAGTTATTTTCTTATGATCGATACCTCCTGCTCCTAGGCTGCAGTACGCTCTGAATCACCTGCTCCTCAGGTGATCAGTAGTTACAGTACTGTTTGTACTTCCTGCTCCTAGGCTGCAGTACGCTCTGAATTGCCTGCTCCTCAGGTCATCATTAGTCACAGTATTGTTTGTACCTCCTGCTCCTAGGCTGCAGTATGCTCTGAATCGCCTGCTCCTCAGGTGATCATTAGTCACAGTACTGTCTGTATCTCCTGCTCCTCAGGCTGCAGTACAGTCTCAATCATCTGCCCCTCAGGTGATCTCTAGGCTGTAGTACTGTCTGAATCACCCGCTCCTTGGGAGGTTCTATCTCTTCAGTCTTATTATACCCAGCTTGTTGGGGTTGATATTCTAGCACACGGTCAGTGTGCCGATAGTACCTCACCAGCCCCTCTGATGAGGTCTCGCCAAACTATTTAAGTTCTGTACTCTATTACATGGTCAGTGTACCGATAGTACCTCACCAGCCCCTCTGGTGAGGTCTCGTCAAACTGTTAAGTTACGGTTGCACCAAGCACTACATACTCAGCTCCTTGTGCTGCTATACTGGTATTATTGGTGATTCTGCAGATCACACATAATCAGGTATAGCGTCTGCATTATTGGTGATTCTGCAGATCACCAAATAATCAGACATCTGAGTTGCGACACCCAACCGGTACAGCTGAATCCACAGGTCTGCCTGCTGCTAAAGTGATCTGGCAGCCATCTCGGAAGGAACCGATCTACCAGGAGTGGAGTCACAGCTAATAAGATTTGTTTCATTTTAATGCAAATGATTGATGCCAAAGACCACAAAGCTCACAAACTAGGTCATTGAGTAATTGGGTAATTGTGTGTTAGAGTCATAAAAAGTGGGCAGAGCCAACACCAGCCAAATACATACTTGGGCAACACCGGACCATCAGATAGTTATTTAATAAAAGTCTGCATCCTTCAACTTTATCATATTGAGAGTTGTTGAAAGGTTCATAAATTAGCATGCGTGTGAATACAGTCCTATAAAATCACTCATAGTAAAAAAAACATTTAAACCTCTTGAGCCCCAGAGTTTACACCCCCTAGTGACAAGCTATTTTTTACAATTCGGCACTTTAACGGTTTATAGCTCGGTCATACAACTTAGCACCCAAATGAATTTTACCTCCTTTTCTTCTCACAAATAGAGCTTTCTTTTGGTGCTTTTTGATTGCTGCTGCTAGTTTTAGAGTTTTTTTTTATTTTGAATAAAAAAAGACTGTAATTTAAAAAATAAATATACCGATAAGTTAATTGTCTTCCCCTAAATTGGTCCTAGACTACGATATAAACACTACACTACATATACATAGACATATGCCTACGATAGGAACAGTTCAAGACTATACTCTGCGTAAGATGTCAGTGCTATATAAATAAATAATCATTAAATACTAAACAAAACAGCCTGTCAGCTCTGATGCTGATCGCTGGGGACCCATGCGTGCAATCATGGGAGAGCGCGCTTGTGCGAGAGCGTGAGCGAAGACCTGAGAGAGATGCTGTCCTGTCGCAGTCCTGCGCTAGGCGGACGGGAAGCGGTTAACAAAGAATAATAATAAAAAAAACTAGTCTGTCTCTGATTTATCAAAAAATGACCCAAAAAACTAAAATAAAAACAACACTAATCACCTAAATAAGTATGCCATGTGTCTCAAGTATGAGTTATTTAATGGAGGAAAGAGGTGAAGGTCGACACTGGATTCCTAAGTATTTATTAGTAGATATAAAAAGCTACCAGTGCCCTGCACCCACCCACTCCCTACTCACCAGGTATGTGTATTTCAACTTGTTTGAACCACCTACACTCACAACAATTGTTCATTGCTTGTTGCTTTTTATATCTACTAATAAGTACTGAAGATTGCAGTGCCTACTTTCACCTCTTTCCACCACTGAATACTGCTATCAACTTACAGGTCAGAGCATGCAGTACCTTCATAAGTGAGCGTACCACTCCTGTTACACCACAGTAGCCATCCTCCTGTGACATTCATGTACTGCAGTGTCGGCAGCTTTCTCTCTTCAATATTTGTTCAAGAATGAATTATCTCCACAAAGCAGCTTACATCTAGTGTGGTGGATTTGTTGGGACTTGTTAATGAGTATGGACCATATCAGAGACACACAGTTAATTTATTTAGGGGATCTAGAGCATTTACCACAATGATGGATGCAGGGAATTTGGGTGTCCGCTAGTGGCAGAAACCTGGGCGCTGCCATAGTTGCCTTTATAAATATCGGGAATAGTGTGAAATTTCTCACAACTACTGAATTTTATAAAAGAGCCTATGGCAGCCTGAAAAATGTGAGGTTTTTGTGGCAGATTGGTGGCAGGGAGGGTGGTGTCGTCCATGGCTAGGTATGCGGGGGGAGGGGGGTTAAGGTAAGGTGTGGGGGAGGAAGGTTAAAGTTAGCTATCGGGAGAAGGTTAAGGTTAGCCATGGGGGGATGGTTAAGGGTAGCCATGGGGTGGGGCAGTGCAGTTTAGGTTAGACGTGGGTAAGGGGTGGTTAAGGTCATATATTATGGAGGGAGGGTTTTGTGTGAGAATAGGGTTAGGTTTTGCGGTAGTAAAATATAGGTACATTTTACAGATATTTTACAAATGAAAAATAACTAACATAGTAGAACATCAGTAAGATACTGATATTCTACTATTGGCTATTCCCAAGCAACCAAATTTGTCAACGCCTCTATTTCATGCATACCAGAAGAATTTCTGGTGATTAAAATCCATTGGACTTGCATTCTTTAATGAAGATGATGAGCTAGTGATCTGCATAAAATAAATATTTATATATTTATGATGGTGGTGGAGCTCAAATTACAGTTGGTGAAACTCAAATTATAGTTTTTTTTTTAATAATATTGGCCTCGATTCATAAAGCATTCCCGCATTCGGAAATGCTGAAAACTGCTCACTTTACCGACCACACAGCAAAATCTGTATTCATAAAGGCTTTTTCCGCATGAAAAGCCGACATTCGCGAGCAGAGTGATCAATCACCGCCTTGCGCGGTGATTATCATAGCAAAAGTAACAAGTAGTCAATTCATAAAGATTAGAGGTAGCGGTATGCGGACGGGTATTACCGCTACCTCTGATGTGGCGAGAAGCGTGCGGAATACATTGCACTGAATGGGACAGACCTCCCAAGCAGCTGCAGAGAGAACACCGCACGGAGGGATTCCGCCTGCTTCTCCTGTTTCCGCATGTCTCCCGACAGCCTAACGCCTGCCTACAGCGGAATATCTCCGCACACCTGTCACAACTAGCAAAATGTTTATGAATTACCACCCTGAAGGCGGAAATACCGACAGCGGTGTTTCCCCGCTCAACGTTACCTTCCCGACAGCACTTTTATGAATCGAGGCCATAGTGGTGGTTTGTAGAGAATACACTGCTTAGAATGTGTATCATTTGTCTCCTACTGTAAGTTGTTTTTGAATAAATTGATTTTTTTTATATAAAAAATGTTGATGCATAGTGCCTTGGCAAGGTTCAGCACATTTTCACAATGCTTTAGTGTACAATGTATATGGGGTTGACATTAATGTATTAGGCTGTTTATGATCATTGAGTCCATTGAAGGTACTCGCACTGTCGGCAGAGTGGAAATCTGCCACATCATCAGATGCAACACATTCACTACCCATTAAAAACTGTGCAGTTTGGAAATGTCCATTGCAATTACACATTGGATAAAACCATACCTAGTGAAACCAGACTTTATGAATGGACCTATAACAAAGCATACGTTAATTCTACATGTCCATTGGTCCACTGTGGCCCAGTCTGGACAAGGTTCTGGCAGTGGATTTAATGTAAACCGACCCTCACTCTAAGCAGCTCTGTAAGCAGAGGTGATATGCCCTTACTAAAGAGCATTTTGAATGCTGATGACATAAATTCATACAACAGCATCTCCCAGCTGTATTTTGAGCTTAGAAGACTTGTGATTTTCACACAGATTACATATCTTTGGACAAAAAATTAAGATAACTGTATAAGCAATAAAGAGCAAAGCAATTCATTTCTTACTATGTTTTATGACAGATTGTAATTCTGCTTTAAACCGCACAGAACACAGCTACCCCAAGAAACTGAAGTGGTGGCTTTTTTGCTTTGGAGAGCTGGTGGAGTATAGTACAGTTGGAAAACTTGCTTTTATCTTACCTGCTCCACTGCAAAGTCCACTGATGTCAAACTTCCTGTCACCGCTCAGCTCTCCCCTACCGCCTGGCTCCTCTTCCTGCATCACGTGATTACGCAAGTGCAGGAAGCGATGCCAGCACTAGGGGAGAGCTTAGCGGTCACAGGAATTCTGACATTGCTGGACTCCAGGGAGCAGGTGAGATAGCAGCGCGTCTTCCAGCTGCACTATACTCTGCACGGTGGCTGCCGGCCGGGACACTGTAGCTGTAGAGGGGCTGGTTGTCTTGTTACCCCCCCCCCCCATACGCTGAGACCTGGGATGAGCCACTCCAAATACTACCTCCTTAGGATGCCTCAGACTCACAGTTAACCGATGAGCAGTATTTAATTCTCTCTCTTTTCTAGAGATGGTAAATGCACAACAAAGCATGCAGTCAATATGATCAGATCACTGATTTAAAAGTTTCTAATTAGATGATTGTAGCAGTAGGGTATTGTACCATGCTAGCCATCAGTAAAAGAAAGACGTTTTAAATAAGGATGATACCATTTATTGACTAACTAGAAAGAATAAGAATAAGCAAGTTTTCTGCTTTGCAGCCTTCGTCGGGCTTCGTCAGGATTTAAACCCGACGAAGTCTGCAAAGCCGAAAGCTTGCTTATTCTTATTCTTTCTAGTTAGCCAATAAATTGTCTCATCCTGATGTAAAACTTCTTGCTAATTCGATGATTATGATCATGCAGTCCTGTCTAACTTATACTAGGCTAAACATAAAGCAGAAATAAGACTAAATAAGTCAGCTACTCAAATCATTCACATGCGGCTTCAAAAAATTTGTGTAGAATGAATCGCTTGCCTCTTCGGTTTGCTCCCACCAATGAGTTGCTAAGGAATTCCTTTACCTTAAAGGAAATACAAGGTGAAAATAAACAAATGAGACAAACAATTGTATCTAACCTTCTCCTCCTAAAAATGACCCTTTTTTTTAGATATCAGACCCGTTTTTAATGTTACATTTTAATCTACTTTGTACTTTTTACTGTTTCATTGTCTCTACTCAATGACACACTTATTGAAGTATGCCAGAGCTAAACTCTATGAACTATTGTCCTTTTTTATCTCTTTCCTGCTCTTAGAAGCCATTTACTGCCAGGAAAGTGTTTTATGCTTTTAATTCCTTATCAGAGAGGGTTACTTTATAGTCTGACCCAGTCCCGACCCTGGACAGAAACTTTCACTTGCATACCTGATGTTTAACACTTTCAGGCAGAGAAAGAAAAAAAAAGGAACACAGTTGAATTATTTGTATGCTTGGTACTGTACACACACATGTCTGTCTCATCATGTCATATTTACCTCGTGTATAGTTTAGAAATGGATACAAAAGCTGTAAGTTGTGATGACATTAGCAATGGGTTAACCACTTACTACATAGCTCATAGAATATTTCGCTGGTTACATCGCAGAGCTGTTTTGTAATTATGATAGCTTTTATGTAGGTTTAATTTTACAAACCAGGAAAATCTACACATGCACACTTAAAAACAATAAAGATAATCACTTTGTAACTTCCTAAATTCAGTAATACGAGTCAAAAGGGTGGGGGAGGGCACTATTTAAGTAATGTACTATTACCTATTATACAGTTTAGCACAGCTGTTCTTCAAGAAATAGATGTGCATGCTTAAGATAAAGTGAATGTGAATTACTATTATCATATGAGAATAGAAGAAAGCACGAGTTTTAAGGAGCAAAGCAAGAATTAATAAGAAAGCCTTTGGTAAATGAGTCATTGTCAGAAGCTATTTTAGTGTCTAATACAATGCCAGTGTAAAAATAATATATATTTCTGACAAGAGTGTAGATATACCACAGAAGGCAGGGAAAGGTGTAGAATAGTTATATAATGCTATAGGAAAGACCTGCAGTGTGGAGTAACATTGTAATATCAAGATTAAATTCAATGTGCCAAAGCAACCTGTAGAGAAAAAAAACATTGCCACAGAGTTAATATGTATAAATAATTAATGTGTTCAAAATGAATAGTACTATTGTAAGTAATGTTTGTGAATGAAAATGAAAGCTTGAGATCCATTACTTCAGTGAAAAAAAAAAAGCAGAAAAGACATAAAAATGGGCTGTGGGATGTAAATAATGAATCTATGTAAGGGGATTATTTGGGGAGAAAAAGAAAATGAAACAAGAAAGATTTATTGAATATGGCTTCGTGCAGCAAAGAACTAACACTGATTATTCCGCTGTAGACACAAAAATGCATGCAAAGCGGGAGTAGACGAGGATTTAGAGAATTGCAAAGCCTGCCCTGCACTCAGTTTGAACCTTTGAGGGTAAAAGCAAAGGAGACATGGAAGTCAAGCCGAATTGAGCAGAAAAGTAGAGATAACATCATTAAGGCAATTTATGTCCAGGCACTGAATTCCTGTGGATACAAAAACTTGCAGAGAAATATTTCAAAGTAATGCAAACATAGACACGCAAGGAAAATACCAAAACAGACACTATCCATTAAAAATAACTCAAGAGGAACAACTAGAACAAGACTATAAACAATATAAACTTCCATGAATTCTGCACAAGTAAACAACTCAGGAGTTCACCCATAGCTCCGAAAAGTGTTTCAGACAACAGTAGTAAAGTTGTTTCCATTTTTTTTTTTAGTGGACCTAGGTTCAAAGATTTTAGCAGGACAACCAAAAGGCTGTAAATACCCACAATTACAAAAATAAAAATGCAATGGTAATGAGAGCATCCCTGGTATTTAAAGAGAACAAAGGTTGTAAAAGTTGGTTAAGAAAAGCTTTAATGTAAATATCTGTGTCAGTGCTGCAAGGATCGCAGGTTGCCAGTGGCAATAAGTTACCTGCTCACCCATAAATCAATAGAGATCTGAAACTCCACCCCCTCCTTGGCAAAACTGCCATGGCATTTTTTGTAAAGTGTTCCGAAACTCTGTGACCACACCCACTTGTGTCACCTCAGCCCACCCCCAGCTCGGTAGCTGCAGCCAAACTGGGGGGAGGACCATGTCAACACAGGTGTGGGTGGCAACAGTGCTTCAGAACAGACAAAAACTTCAGATAAAAATGGCCTTAGTGGTATTTCCAATGGAGGAAGCAGAGTTTCAGACCTCTAATGTTTTAGGGGGGAGCGGGTGTGTTATTGTCACTGACAAGTGATCTTTCACCCTTATTCAGTACAATCTTCTGGGCTGGGCTGGTATGCCTTTAATGATTCAGTCATGCTTGTGGGTGCCTAATGTTTGTGACTGAATCATCACAGGCACTTGTAATTGACCTGAGGAAACGGGCTGAGACCCATGAAATGTGCTGTTTTATGTGCATCAATAAATTTGGGCAGCACGGTGGTGTAGTGGTTAACACTCTTGCCTTGCAAGTGCTGGGTCCCTGGTTCAAATCCCAGCCAGGTCAACATCTGCAAGGAGTTTGTATGTTCTCCCTGTGTCTGTGTGGGTTTCCTCCGGGTACTCCAGTTTAATTGGCTTCCCCCAAAATTGGCCCTAGACTATGATACATACACTACACTAGACATATGACTATGGTAGGGATTAGATTGTGAGCCCCTCTGAGGGACAGTTAGTGCCAAGACAATATACTCTGTACAGCGCTACGGAAGATGTCAGTGCTATATAAATAATAATAATTTACCTTTTGTATTATTTATGGTTTGCTCTTCTGAGAAGGTAAGACATTACACTTCTCATTAATATTTTTGCAACCAGCCTATATCACCAAGGGTGCCTCCACCAGTGCTTGTTTGTCTATTATAAAGATAGATTTGGGAGTTTTGAAAAACTTTTGCTGATAAAGCCTTTTAAAATATGTTGCCCTTGGGAAGTCAATAATAACCACTGTTTAGATTTAATAATCTCCCAAAATTATGCACCGATGGTTAAGTGATTGTATACTCTCTTGGTTGTTAATTGTTGATTGTATACTCTCCCCATTTTGTGTGAATTGCCTTTCACAAACAAAACAAAACAAGCTATCACCATAGGTTAATTGGCTTTCTCCCCCCAAAATGGTCCTAGAAAGTGGTGGAAGACATCAGACTGTGAACTGAAGGACAGTTAGTGGTTTCATTTGTTTGTTACCTTTGCAGCAAGAGATTAATAATAGTTACAATTATTTAGGATTCCGAATGAGGAAACAGACTTTAGAGAAAGTAACTATTTGAAATAAAGAGGTTAAATAAGGTTTCAGCTTTGTGTTGTACAATCCGTAAATGTGAAAAACCTTCCATTCAACTACTATTGAGCCAAGATGTACATTGTCCATTTCAGAACATACTTCAGCATGTTGTATATGCTATGAATACTGAAGACTTACTCATAACTGCAAGACAACAGTTCCCTTACATTTTAGTGTGAGAAAAAAAAGCTAGTGGCAAGTGTTTAGTGTAGCTGGCAGACACTGAGCACTGCAGGTGGCAAATGAGATACATCGGAAAGATGAGTCGTTTCTCAACACTTGCTGATGTTTGAACAAAAAGAAAAAACTGTAGGCGTCTGGTACATAGCAGAAATTTCATTTTATGCTTACCTTGCTTGAAAGTGAGACTCTAGATAAAACTTTTTTTAATGTTTAGTCAGAGTTCAGTTTCCAATTTTTCCAACTCTCTTTTTTAGGATCATGACATTCTGAAATTTGAAGCCCTCTAATTTCTCCCAGTTATAGCTCAAGGGTTCAAACATATGCTGATCTTGAAATTCCCAGAGACCTACAGTCACGCTTTGGTCCCTTCAATCTTTGCTAACCATGCACTAGTTCTCTAACCTTAAGCTAGACACTACTCATTACCATTATATTTTTGTCACAACTTAGGCCCAGTCACTCCCTCACTGTATCATTTTAGTCTAAATTCACTAATTAGAATACAATTCTGATTATAAAAAAAAACCAGGGCCTCTGAATAGTGCTGGCATAGGGAATGGAGCTGTCTTGGTTTAGTGTGGTCAAAGGTTTGGCACAGCATGGCAGAAGGCTCTGAGTTCAAAGGTTCTGAGATGTGCTCTGGGATAATTAGATTAATCCTGTCACTAGGTTTGTTGGAGGTGGGCTGCAGCTGTTACAAATCGTTTACTTAACCAGGGCCTAAATTGTGTAAGAAGTTAAGTGCCAATAGACAATTTTGAGAAAAATTCTATTTTGTGGTTAGCCAGTGGAGTTGGCATTGTGTGGCAATGGTAGGATTTGTTTGTCAATAATTTGGCAGTAGCATTCGTCTCAGTTTACCCCCAAGCCTATGGACCATATGGTTTGGTATTGAGTAGGAGGTGAAACATCATGCAGAGGGCTTTGAATTCCTAGGGAAACATCAGCTTGCAGTAAGGACAAGGGGTTAAAAGTCTTTGAGAAGGGGCATCACACTATTCTGTCCATTTAACCCCCAAATCACTTTCATCAATTGACTTTGCATAACAAAAGCTATAGTAGATTGAAGCTTGGGGAAGATAATGAGCCAAAAACAACTACAATTCAACTGGTTAAAAAAACAAAACACTACTTTTAAAGCTTCTTCCATAGTTGAGTCAGCACCATCAGAAGTGTATATAAAGCTCTTTTATTGGTATATAAGCAGCATGATCATCATTGATATCAACTTACACAGCTTGAAAAAGGTCTGATAACCGAAACAGCGGAGCTGTCGCTGCTGGAAAGGTGATTATCGTGCTGCTTTTAAACCAATAAAATAGCTTTATATACACTTCTGATGGTGCTGACTCAACTGTGGAAGACATTCTGGAGTGTCTGAGTGTGCAGAGACACTAGTAGTCATAGCACATCACACATCCCCTACTTGGGTGCTTGCTATACACTGAAGACTACTTTTAAAGCTAAATATGGTGATGATAGAATGTTTGGGGGCTTTGCAAGTAACTTAGAAAGCCACAGCATATACCGAAATCCAAAATGCCAGAATTCCAGTCTAGTCAGACTCCAACTCGGAAATTGAGTAACTCTAGTGGTTGCTTTGTAAATAATGGTATATCAAATAAAAGATAATAAACAACCACCTACAAACATGGATAAACACAACTGGAATGCTGTGGAGATGCTAGTATACCTGAAATTATGGAAATATGATTGTAATATGTTCTTAGAAAAGCATATCTATTGTGAACTGTCTTGACTTTTTACTAATTATTTGTTAGACACCCAACAGTTTGGTTTCTGCCTTCACAATTCAACTGATACAGTACTTACTAAAGTTGCTAATGACCTTCTGGTAACAAAATCCAAAAGCCAACTCTCCATACTCATTCTCATTGACCTAGCCTTTGCTTTTGACACTACTTTGCTTCTCCATATTTTGTCATTACTAGTAACCAAGAGCGAAGTACATTCCTGGATTTCCTCTTATCTGTCTGAACATTTTAATATTTTCTCTTACTCCTTACTAACTAAAATAACTCCTTCACTGACTCTCTGTCTGTTGGTGTACCACAAGCTTTTATATTTAGATTTCTTTTCTACCCTGTTCACATTATTGGCCTGGAATAATGAATAAGCACTTTCAATTTTCAGAATAAGCTGCATGCCGATAACAACCAAGTGTGCGTACATTTAGAAACAGAGTAGGTGATTTCTAGCCCAATATATTACTAATATTACAGGTATTTTATAACTACATTCTGTTACATTTCTCCAAGTGAATCTGATATCTACTGTATATACAAATGGGATAATGAACAACGACTAATTCTGTTATTCAGGCAGAAACTAAACATAGCTATTCTGCCATATTGTCCAAAATATGGTTAGGAAACCAGGGATGGGAGTAGGGATAGGAAGGGGGCTAATAAAGTGCAATGGTCCAAATGTGTTGTGCCTTCATTTATTAAGTGCATATAGTATCAAAAAGGCAATAACAATAAGACATAGCGGTTCATAAAAGTTCTGTCTAAACATAAAAAATAGAATGACCGGCCCACACACACACCATTCACTAGCCAAATGCTCTGCACAACATATGTACCTGCCAAAGCAGGGCTGTCTGCTGTCTGAACACAAACATCTTGACCCCTGAACAAGAGAGATACAAGGTACACTGGGAGTATGGTGGTTTTCAGGAGAAAATACAGTACTGTCAATGCCGTATAGCTGAGAAGTCTTTTGGACACAAGCGACAAGCAAAGCAGGAATTAACAGTGTAAACATGCACGAAGCTGAAAGCTGAAGCTTTGTAAATTAGCATGCCAAAGTTCGTTGACACAGCAATCACATACGTCAGGAGGATCAAAGCTGTGCAATTAGATGCCCCCCAAAGCATGTCACTTATCCCCATGCTATACGGAGTTAGACCCATTGGACATGAAGTCTGCACCAGCAATGTCAAACAGTAGCAAACAGTTCTACATTAGCTGCATTAGCTTCTTTCACCACCTCCTTTCACTGTATGGTCTCAGCAGAGCCAAACGGTGTGCATGTCGCTCACTCATGAAGTATCTCCCAGAGAGCAGACAAGTACAGGCAGAGTCCCCCTGAATTTGCATCGGCTAGATGCTGATCACATGCGGCAGATCACTCCAGCATGGCATGGACAGCATTCCCATGCCTAAATGTTTTGCTTGGTCCAATCCAAGCTTTCTCAGGGCGGAAGTGTTTGTATTTTACCATATTGTGTCTCTAAAAAAATAGCTATACAATATTGTATGAACCTTTTATTTGTGTTTCAAAGTTTTATTAGGTTTTTAAATTTTATAAACAAGACAAGGAATTGTCAAATGACACAATACAGAGTATACAAGAACATGAAAAGGGGACACAATGACAATAACATCAGTACTCAACAGGGTGGGAATTGCCGAAGATAATGCAGTATGTGACCCAGAGGGTTAAACCCAGCTATATCTGAGACATGTTCTACTGATATTTAGGGGAACGGGCCCGGCATATAGCCAGGATTACCTGAGACCTCCGGGGCTCGTCGTCCAGCGATAGACCAGCCGCCAGAGGGGTCGTGTATGTTAGCTCTGCAGGTGGGAATGAACCTGTTATTTGGACTGTTTGTGGCCAGACAATCAAGTGGAACGCTCCTGGATTAAATTTGAATTTCATATGTTCTTTTGCCATTGCCACGTGAACCATAAACAATTCCGGGTACAACAATAATTGTACTTGGAGAATAAAAGTGATTCTAATTCTAAATAAATGTGATTCTGATTAAGTTTGCATAGAAAATCCTTTGCATACTTAAGTTGTAACCGATATGAATTTTCCTGTTCAACCCAAGCTGAAGAGGTCATTTCAACACCTTGACTTGCTGAATTAAGCATGCCTATCAAGATGGGTATTTGATGTGTGTCTGTGGCAGTAAACCCTTTGATAATCATTCATCTTTAGAGGGAAATGCTTTGTTACAGGGGCACAAGGTGTGGATAGTGATGGCAGAACAGTTTGCCAAGAGAACAGTTACCGGCGAACTTCCACTGTTCACCTGTTCGCATTTAATGCAAACTTTCCTGTCAAACGTCCAAGTTGCATTTAACATTAAAGACAATGACTGCCAACTTCAGCTGTTAACTTCGTGCCGACCACTCTTCACCGAGTGGAGTGAACGTGACGGCAGCCCCAGGACCACTCCATTCCAATTGGCGTGAAGTACTGGGAGTGGAGATTGCAGGAGATCGCCACTTGCATTACAGAGTTCCGCTCCATCATCAGCCTCCCAGCGGCAATCGACGCTAGGAGACTGTTAGACGGCAGAACCACTGTCTATTTACATAGTACAGTGCAGCGATCTACGGTAGTGCTGTACAGGGGACAGCCATGGGACACGGCTGTCCCCCTGAGACCCACAGGAGCAATCCACTGTCTTAGGCTGAAGCCCATGACAGCTAATTGCTGTCATTGGCTAGCGGGGGGAGGGAGGGAGTAGTAAAAAATAAATAATAAAATAGGTTTATTTATTTAAAAAAAATAGAATAAATAATTATTAAAAAACAACATCCTGAGAGCGATCGGAGCCCACCAACAGAAATCTCTGTTGGTGGGCAGAAAAAGAGGTGGGGTAATCACTTGTGTGCTTAGCTGTATGGCCCTGCAATGAGGCCTTAAAGCTAGAGATGGCCCGAACGGTTCGCCGGTGAACTTGTTCGCGCAAACCTCAGTGGTTCGTGTTCCAGGTGAACCACACATTTTTCCCAAAAAAGTTCGGGTTCGCATTTTTCCCATAGACTTTAATGCCCGCCGACTTTAGCGGTTAATAGCAAAGTCCCCTTACATAGTAGAAAGACCAAATTTGCAGGGTATGTAGAGGGGGAGAGTGACTACAAGAGAAACATTTTTTTTTCAAAAAGATCTTATAGTTTTTGAGAAAATCGATTTTAAAATTCTGACCGTGGGAAAATTAAAATGCCCGCTGACTTTAGCGGTTAATATCAAAGCCCACTTAAAAGCTAGAAGCACCACATTTGCTGGGAATGTTAAGAAGAACAGTGGGAACAAGAGGAAAAAAAAAGAAAAAAGTTACAGAGCTGATTCATTTGATTTATTCAAAATAGCCAATTCATTAAAAAGAACTGGATCATTCATGAACCGGTTAGTATAGCTTAGAATGCATCCTGTGCAGGACGCATAGCTCCCGCTGTCTCTCCCCACCTGCCTTCACCTGTCACCCTCACCTAGCCTAGCATCTGGTGCATCCATGGGTGCACCAGGTGCCATGCTAGGTGAGAGTGAGAGGTGTGGAGGCGGGGAGGACAGTGGGAGCTGGCAGCTATGTGTCACACACGATGCATTCTAGTATTCAGACTAGGAGACTTTGTCCACAATAATGATATCAAAGATATTTCAGCCTTAAACCAACTAGTATCTTCAGGTAAATTTCCTTTTTGGGCATATTTTCAATTGTGCAGTTTTTTAAGCAACACTGTACATAGAGCTGGAGCCTGCATGCCTTTGTCTACTCTCGAGCAATCACTAATGCAACCCGGGCCCCACAGTCACACAGTCTCCTTATTATACGACTTATTAATCACTATGGGTATCCCGTCCACCCTACCTTACCAAGCCAAGTGGGAGGATGCATTGGGGAAATCCCTCACAATGGCAATCTAATATCTCTTTGGCTCACAAATCAACCCTGAATGTCTCTATGCAAGAGCAAGGTTTCAAGATTCTTACTTTCTGGTACAAGACCCCGGTTTTACTAAGTAAATGTATTCCTGAGGTCACTGATTCATGCTGGAGATGCTCAGCACCTAATGCGGATTTGATACATATTTTCTGGTCCTGTCCCACCCTGGCCTCTTTTTGGAAGGAGGTACATAAGTGGATAGGCATAATTTCTTCCATAAAAATCCCTTTTACTCCTGAAGCCTTGTTATTGCACTGTTGCTCAGTCCCTCAGAAATCCTACAAAAAACAGTTTTGGTACAGTTCATAAATGCAGCTAACGCTTTGATCCCATTGTTGTGGAAAAAACAAGACCCTCCTTCTATTACTCAATGGTGGGCTAGAGTAGACAATATCACTCAAATGGAGGAGATTATTCTCACTGCACAAGACAAGACTGAACAATATGTACATAGTTGGGCATGTTGGGTCATGTTTAAAGATTCTGATGACTACAAAAATGTCACTAGACATTTCATCCCTTAGACCCCAAGATTCTGCACTTATTCTTCCCTTCAGCACTTCTCTGTGCTGCTGCTGATCTCATCCTGGTCTCTTCTTCTCTCTTTCCTCCTCTTCTTTCTTCTTTTTCTCTTCTTCTTTTTTTCTTTCCTCCCCTCCCCAATGCTTCATGCCGGTGCCATGTGGAGACTGTTTGTTCTTGGTAATAACCCTAAGAACACCCACTTTTAACTCACCAATGGCTACTTGACTAGCTCTTCTTCCTCTCGTTTTTGTAATTTTTCTTTTATTCCTTCTGTAATGATTGTTAATGTTACCTTGCTCAATACTTGTTCAACAATTGTTCTTCTTTATATGCCTGCTGATTTATTCTGCTACACCATGTTAATGTTTTTTCATTGAAAGATAATTACCTGTTTCTGACTTACCTTGTTAATGTCTGTTTATCATATACATAAAAATTAATAAAACTCTTGAATGTTAAAAAAAGGCGGCTCAGAGCTGGTGAGTTTCGGGCCCTTACCTTACTGTTCGGCAGAAACCTGCGTTTTTGTACCCTCAAAACCTAGGCTTCAATGAAAGCCTATGGGAAATTTTAGCAATTTTGCACCCCCATAACTCTGGTTTGCAGAGATTTAGGGAACCCAAAATTGGAGTGTAAGTACAACAATATGCCTTCTACCTGCATGCGAAATGTCGTGAGCTTCAGACTTTGTTAATAGCCATGGCGGCGATTTACATTCATCACCGGCATCGTTGCCAAAAAACAAGCTTTTGTGACCCTAGGCTATGACCTCTTTGGCCTAGGGGCCCCAAACTCACCAGTCCTGAGCCCCCTAAAAGTCCCTACAATGCTAGAAAATTTACCACTGCTGAGCCATCGTCCTTTGACAAGATTTGAGATTTTTGAAAGTGAAATAGGAAGCCCAATGAAAGCCAATGGCAAAATACAGCACCTTTGCACCCCCATAACTCTGGTTTGCAGAGATGTAGGAAAGCCAACGTTGGAGTGGAAGTACAACAATATGCCTTCTACCTGCATGCGAAATGTCGTGAGCTTCAGACTTTGCTAACGGCCATGATGGGGATTTATTTTTGTCACCAGTACAATTGCAAATATAAACAGGTTTTTGTGACCATAGGATATGATCTCTTTGGGTTAGGGGCCCGAAACTCACCATCCCTGAGCCCCCTTAAACTCTGTACAAAGCTTGAAAATTTGGGCCGCTCAGCCGTACCGTTTGGCAGAAACCTGCGCTTTTGTACCCTCAAAACCTAGGCCCCAATGAAAGCCTATGGGAGATTTTTGAACTTTTGTACCCCCCTAAACTCTGATTGGTGATCACCTGCCGACTTTAGCAGTTAATAGCAAAGGACCCTTACATCCTAGCAACACCACATTTGCGGGATATGTTAAAAAGATAGCAGGAAACAATATTTTAAAAAAATAAAAAATTATTATTTTTATGTGCTGAGTGTGGGAAATCTGAAAAAAAATTACGTGGGGTCCCCCCTCCCGAGCTCTCTGTAACCCCTTGTCCCCCATGCAGGCTGGGATAGCCAGAATGCGGAGCCTCGGCCGCGTGAGGCTTCGCACCTTGAGCTATACCAGCCCGCATGGTCCATGGAATGGGGGGCTCCGGGGGAGAGGGGCGGCAAAGCCTTCCCCTCTCCCCCGAGCCCTTTTTCAATCCATGGACAAGGGGCTCTTCCCTACCTCACGTGCCCCAGGAAGAGGTGGGGGTGACGGCTCCCTGGGGGGGTTCATGGTGGCATCTGGGAGTCCCCTTTAAGAAGGGGACCCCAGATGCCCACCCCCTCCCAGGAGAAATGAGTATAGGGGTACAAAGTACCCCTTACCCATTTCCACAAAGGGTTAAATGAAATAGAAACACAACCACGAAAAAAGTCCTTTAATGTTCTTAATTAACCAGAAATACTTACCTGTACCTTTAAAAAAAAAAGTTCCCACACCAATATCTTCGGAAATGTCCCATGACAGTATCCTCTAATCTTGTGATCTTCAATTAAGTTGATTAAATATCTCCGCCGCCCCCCACATAGCAGAGAATGAGCCTGATGCTATTCCAGGTGATAAGTAGCTTGCAGATGCGAGCTACTTATCACCTTGCCATCGCACGAGGATTACCGTCAAATCCTATTGCCAGTTTCACTCGTGTGATGGCCGATCGTTAGGGAGCCCCCATTGGTTCACAGGCTGGACCAATGAAAATGGCTCAGCCTGTGGAACCAATGGGGAGCCCCAGCGGCTGATTCAAAGATGCTTTGCCGGGACTCTGTTATTAGCGAGTGTAATTACAGTAACTCGTACACTGTAATTCCAAAGCGGGGACTTGCGGCGAGATGCGGCAGCCGGCGGGTGTAAAGTGTCGGTAAGAAAATTGCTTACAATTAACTTTGTAGCTACATAGGGGGTTGCAGAGACGAGCGGCGGCCGGCGGGGAGCTCTGGGGGTCTCCTTATTAAAGGAGACCCCCAGATGCAGCGGCGATGACGTGCGTTAGCATTTTTAGATCTGCTTTTTGCAGGTCTAAGCTAACGCTCATGTCTGCCGGGAAGCATCGCTTACTGGAGGCATGCAAAGCGCAATAGGATAGGGTGTAAGGAACTTGCTGGGCGATAATATCGCTCAAGCGAGTTCTTTTAGCACCCTGCCTAGGGCTAAATGCAATTGGATCAGGCGACTTTATAGTCGCCTGATTATCGGAACTCACCAGCGTTTAACGCTGGCGAGTCTGACAATTGCATCAGGCCCAATGTGTCCTGTGGGACGCATAGCTGCCGCCTCCTGCGGTCCTCACCGCCTCCTCACCTCTCACCCTCACCTAGCCTGGCACCTGGTGCACCCCGGGTGCCAGTCTAGGTGGGGATTGCCAGGTGAAGGCAGGTGGGGAGAGACAGCGGGAGCCGAAGCTATGCGTCCTGCACAGGACGCATTCTAAGCTATACTAACCGGTTCATGAATGATCCGGTTCTTTTTTAATGACTTGAATCGAATGAATCATCTCTTTTTCCTTTGAAACTTTAAAATCAATTTTCTCAAAAAGTATAAAGTCTTTTTGAAAAAATTTTTCCTCTTGTTCCCATTGTTCTTCTTAACATTCCCAGCAATTTTGGTGTTTCTAGCTTTTAAAGGGAACCTTAACTGGCGGGGAAAAAATAATTCACTTACCTGGGGGCTTTCCCAAGCCTCCTGCAGACGTCCTGTGCCCGTACCGGTCCTTCGGTGCTTTCCGGTCTCCCTCCGCCGCTAAGTTTCGTTTTCGGACGACTGCCAGTCGTCCTCGGGCAAAGCGTCATCTTCTTCCGCATTCCCCATCGTAAAGAGCCGTAAAGCGCGTCCGGCCATCCGCATGACGCCAAACGCGTCATGCGGACGCGCTTTACGGCTCTTTACGACGGGGAATCCGGAAGAAGATGACGCTTTGCCCGAGGACAACTGGCAGTCGTCTGAAAACGAAACTTAGCGGCGGAGGGAGACCGGAGGGCACCGAAGGACCGGCGCGGGCACAGGACGGCAGCAGGAGGCTTGGGAAAGCCCCAGGTAAGTGAATTATTTTTCCCCTCCAGTTAAGGTTCCCTTTAAGGGGGCTTTGCTAATAACCGCTAAAGTCGGGGGGCGTTTAATTTTCCCACAGTCAGAAGGAGAATTTTAAAATTGATTTTCTCAAAAACTATAAGGTCTTTTTGAATTTTTTTTTGTCTTGTAGTCACTGTCCCCCTCTAAATACCCTGCAAATCTGGTGTTTCTACTGTGTAAGGGGACTTTGCTATTAACCGCTAAAGTCGGCGAGCGTTTAATCTTCCCATGGTCAGAAGGAGAATTTTAAAATCGATTTTCTCAAAAACTATAAGGTCTTTTTGAAAAAAAAATCCTCTTGTAGTCACTGACCTCCTACAGTTGTTAGAACCCTTGCAACATCTTTTCCATCACTTTTGTGGCCAGCTAAAATTTTTGTAGTTCGCCTCACCATTGAAGTCTATTGCGGTTCGCAAAGTTCGCACGAACCCGAACTTTTGCGGAAGTTCACGTTTGAGGTTCGCAAACCTAAAATCAGAGGTTCGAGCAATCTCTACTTAAAGCTGCAGTGGCCTAATTATTTAAAAAAAATGGCCTGGTCACTAGTGGGGTTTAACAACGCGGTCCTTAAAGGGACTCAGAGATGAGTCTTCCTTCTTTTTTTTACTTACCCGGGGCTTTCTCCAGCCCCATAAGCATGGATGGGTCCCCTCCTGCGATGTCCCGTTCAGCTGCGGTGAGCCTGGGTAAGCGGCTGAGTGATGTCAGGGGCACATGCACAATCGCAAAAGGCCCCCGGCTGACGTCACTCAGTCAGACTGAGTCCGACTGAGCTGTGTACCGGGAGTTGACAGCAACTGAACGGGAGATTGCAGGAGGACGGCGAGGGACACATCCATGCTTATGGAGCTGGAGGAAGCCCCGGGTAAATAAAAAAAGGCAAGAAGACTTATCTCTGAGTCTCTTTAATTAAGTGGTTAATAGCAAAGCCCCCGTACGTGCTAGAAACACCAAATTTGCAGGATATGCTAAGGAGAACAGTTGAGCTGTAGGAAAATAGCTAGTTTCTTGAAACCACAGTTGTTTCATACATTTTACCTAATGCCCATACCTATGCTGATGTTTGCATTTCAATTCATTTCTTGACATACTTGATTGGAAATCCAGAGGCGTCCTATACTATATTGTGTAATTTAAATTATCTGTCTAGCTCACTTTTTCTGCTATGACTTATACAGTATATTTTTTTCTGATTATTTTATCACAAAGCGCTGCTGCCATTTTTTACCTGATGTTACTATTAGGCATAAGAAAGAAAATTTTTCAAGTTTGGTCTCATAATGCAATTAGCTCCAATCACACTTACGGTGACCAAACAAAATGCAATTTTTTATATTTCTTTTCAAATGCAGAATTGGGGCGGGTGCACACCAAGAGTGCTTCTGAGCGCTTTTTAAAATGCTTGTGCTTTGAAAAGCGCTTGGCTAATATATTTGAATGGGGTGGAGCACACCAGAGCGATGAGCTTTTTTCCCACACGCAAACGCGGGTCCTGCAGCAATTTTTTTGGTTTCTGAGGCGATTCAGCCTCAATGTTAAGTATAGGAAAGTGAAAAATCGCTCTGAAAAGCGCTAGATCAGAACAATTTTCCAAGCGTTTTTGTTACAGAAGCTGTTCAGTTACAGCTCTACTGTAACAAAAAATAAAAAAACGCTACAAAAACGCTATGAAGAACAATAGGCATGATTAGAAAATCGCTAGGCATATGCCTAGAATCACCTAGAAAAATCACTTCAAAAAGCTCTAAGCGTTTGCAATTATGCTAGCGCTTTTGGGTGTGCACTGGTCCTTACATTGATTAATTGTAACATTTAAAAATCTAACCAATGTAACACCCTCAAGTTTTTCTCTCAGTTTGAAAAAAAAATATTGCACACTGCTTGGGTATATAAATCATGAAATTAATAATCTGTCCTATACAATTCAATGCTCATAAGAATAAATCAGAAAAATCAGTCACCGGCCAATCGATTTACATATATCGTTAAAAATGGGAAATTTGATCAGATTTCTCCCTTGAATGAAAAGAAAACCTTAGACGTTTCAGTACAACGGATCAATTTTTATCGAATTGCACTGGTCACTTTAGGTAAGCAAGAGGATTTTATGTGTAAAAAAAATATAATTATACTTTAAAGTTATTAGCATGATCGGCCAATCAATTTTAGCCCCTGGAAATGCAAAATAGATGTGATTTATCGATTGGTTCGATTTGATTTTTAGTCACTTCACTTGGATGTATGATTGTTTTGTCGAATTTCACTCAGCCCTAGTTACTAAACACACTCAAGGAAGGATTGCTTGGCAGGAAATTCCAGTACTGGGTTTCATTCTAATTAACCTGTGATTCCTTGCTCTTGTGAAAATGTAAATGTAACACAGATACCACATACAGTAGGTGGTTGCAGATGGAAATAAAATTACACGTCTAACTTAGACCACCTATGTGGTATCTGTGTTACATTTACATTTTCCCAAGAGCAAGGAATCACAGGTTAATTAAGCAATCCTTCCTTGGCACATTATTAGTCTTCTGACAACCTTAGTTTGCAGAGTACCCTCCAATGGTATGGTCCATGTAACCTGGACTTTGCTCATGCTTATAGGCTCTTAATTCACTAGGGTATACCAGCCTGCATGGGCACAAAGGTTTAATAATGCATGGATCAGGGGTAGAGGACATGATCATTTTTTTTAAATGTTGTTTTATTCAAAATAAAAAATAAAATTAATATTAATATCCCACTTTTGATACACTGTGAATGTTCAGGTGCACACATGTGGTTACAGTACATTTATTTAATAAATGGGTGGACCATCACTTCAGCGGTGCAATGGTCATTAGTGTAATGTTCACACGTTTACTATTTCCTCAACAAAAGTTTTAAAAGAATATACAAGGGACATTTTTTTTCTTCCTGTTTTTCTCAATTAATGCATTATTTGTTTTTAAATATTTAATGTAATGATGATAATGATGATGATGATGATGATGATGATGATGATGATGATTATCATCATCATCATCATATATTTTTTTTGTACATTGAAAACTTAAGTTTTATCATATGCTTTGTATGGAGATATTGGAGGTATACTGTTTTATGTCCATTATATGTTACAATTATGGATATCCCAGGTAACAATTAATAGGCCAGTATGTGCAGGAGGCATTGCAACAGTTGAATCAAGAAGGTCAATATAGATTGTGTGATAGAGAGATCCCACTAGTGACATTAAAAAGAAGGTGGATATGTTCTATACGGTCCAACAGGGGGTTGAGGATGGTATTTTAGAGGATCGGACTGCAGCCTTTTTGACTATAGATAACCCACAAATACTGATTTTGTATATTTTACCTAAAATACATAAGTGTTTGGATATGCTGCCTGGGTGGCCAATTGTGTGTCGGGCATTGGGTCAGTTCTCTACCCATTGGCCAAATATGTTGGTTCTTTTTTACAGGAATTGGTGAAAGACGTTGATACCTGTTTGATTGATACAAAGGATCTACTATGTAGACTGAAAAAGTGGGCCCTGTTAAGGGGAACCTATTGCTGTGCACATTGGATGTTCAAAGCTTATTCACGTAGATCCCTCATGAGGAGGGTATGCTGTGTATCAAGGAGAAACTGTTGGAAATGACGCTTCCTAACAGTAAAATCTTTTTTTCATCATGGATACTTTGGAACTTCTTTTACAGTACAATTATTTTTGTTTTCTTGATGAGTTCTATATCCAATGCCAAGGCACAAGCATGGGTTCCCCTGTAGCCCCTTTGTTCGCAAATTTGTTCCTCACAAACTTGGAGAAGAGCTTGTTCATCAACCATGAGGTATATGGAATGCATATTTTTGCATTTTTTCACTTTGTGGATGATTTATTACTCCTCTGGGATGGCCCCCTCAAACTGTTTAGATGATGGTGGATGAGGCTAATTCAGCCCATCCTACCATAAAATTTATGGCAGGATGGTCTACGAGTTGTGTTCATTACTTGGATGTGACCAGTGATCAGTAATGAGAATGGAAAGTTTATATCAAAAAACAATTTGTTACATACAGATAGTTTTCATGTGGCTACAGTCAAAAAGGGCATCCCCAAGGGCCAATTTTTAAGGGCCCGGCGTATTTTGTTGAAACTTGCAGATTACAACAAAGCAGCTGAAGGTTTTCTAGCTAAAATGATGGAAAAGGGATATGATGAACATGCCCTCTGAAAGGTGAGTGGGAAGGTAAGGTCTATGGCTAGACAGGATTTGTTACTCCCAAAGGCGAGGGAAGCATCTAACTAGCTTCTCTTTGTGTGAAACTATGGGTACTTGTCTGAAAGGATCCGCTCTTTGGTGTGAAATTGTTGGCCAATCCTTAGACAAGACTAAGATTTTGGGCAACTTTTTGTTGAACCTCCAGTGTTTGCATACCGCAGGGGCAAAACCATGAAATTGGATATGCAAATCAGATATTGCCATTAAACAAAAAAAAAGGAAGTGTTAAGAACCAAGATGAGTACATTCCCATATTTGAGCTGTAATTGATGTGGTGTCATAATAAAAGGTAACAGCATTTCCCATTCTTCCACTGGGGTTAGCATACCGGTTAGGGACAGGTTTCCTCCCTGATCACGTATGTGGTATATGGCCTCAAGTGTCCCTGCGGGTATGTGTACCTTGGAAAGACGGAAAGGTCAGTAAAGCAACGGATACTAGTGCATAAAAGAGATATTGTTAACTTTGCAGCTGGTAAAAAAAGAATAAGACACTTCAATATCCAGGCATTTTCTAAACCTCTGCCACAGTGCCAGCCAGTTAAGGTGGTTTGTGGTGGAATGGGTACCAAAATGTTATAGAGTTGGGGAAAGGAAGAAGATGCTGTTACAGTGTGAGGCCAAATTAGTAAATGACTGTAATTGTGTTCACCCAAATGGTCTTAATGAGAACCTGAGTCTGAAATGTTTTCTTCTCTTCTAGGTTGAATTTGATTGCACAGAATGTCTGAAACAGGACTGTATCAAGATTGGTATATATTATTGTATAATATTGAAAATTGTGCAATGTATTGTATATATGTATCTGAGTTACCTATTCCTCAGTGATTCGCTGGGTAGACACCAACTGGTGTAGTTCCCTAGAATGGATGCAATGTATAAAAAGTTACGATTATAGATGTTTGTTTTTTATGCACTAGTGTTGACAATGTGATCAAGAATTGGGTCATGTGGTTTCCTGTGGGTGGGGTATTTAAGGGTCACTGCTAAAGAGTGTGGCACACCTGAGGAAGAGCTATGCCCGAAACATGTTGTGTGCTTCTGTATGTTGTCAATACAGTTGAATTGCTGAAGCCATTTGAGTGCTGTCTCCATTTTGTTGAACAATTTATAGGCCCCTATATGCTGTAATCATCTCTGATCCTTGGATTTTTGTTCAATTTTCTCTTGAAGGGTGTGACCTAAGGATTTAAGATTGTTCTCAGAACTTTTTTGTATCATTTTATCTATTGTCTTAATCACCGGAAGCAGAATATTGACAAATATCTCCTGTTTTCAGATGGAAAAATGTACTCAGTATGAAAAATGGAAGCATGGAAAATAAAACTGTGAATATCACTATTTATATATTTTTTTCACAATAACTGTGTTCAGCAAAACAATCTTATAGGTATTTGTAAAACAAAATGTTTTGCTGCTTACATTTAGCAAAAGCTTCACAAAATGTGTCTATTTATCCATTCTGTGAATATTATTTCTATCTTTTTTCCCAGTCCATCATTCATTTTAGGTTTTTGCATATCTTTTTTGTAAAAAGCATAAACAGGAAACATAACCTCTTATATTAAAAATGGATTTGTAAAGCAATAGAATTCAAAAGTAGAACATTTTTATTTTCCATTCTCTTGGGTAACATTTTACCTTTTTTTAAGTAAATTCTGTATTTCTGCACTACAATTGCCAATCATTTGTTGAAAATGCATGCAAGATTTAAATAAAGTAAGGTTTGTAACATTCCTTTCTCTCAATAATTTCTTCTTGTTGTCAGGATTTTTCTTTACAAAAAAGCAAAAAATAAAATACATATTTCTTAATATGAGTAAAATAGTGATGAGCTCAACAAGAAATATTATTTATGAAATAGTAAATAAAAACAACATAACATCATTTTTAATTTCATCTGCTTACATGTAGGTAGTTTTTTTCCTGTATCGATCTTCATTTTCTTCTGTTTAATTCATCTTTAGAAACTATCTTCCTCTGTATACAAGCTTTCCCAGCTTTCTATATACCTAGAACTGTGCTCGGCTACTACTACAACCATGGGTCCTTATTCAATTCACTTTTACTCCTATGGGCTTGATTCACTAAGACAAATAGCATGCCTTATCTTAGTTAAGGGGCCTTATCAGAGTTAAGGGGCCTTATTGGTGCCTTATCAGAGTTAAGGGACCTTATCAGAGTTAAAAAACAGTACATGGAGACAGACCAGGCACTTGTCTCTTCAAACGCTTTAATCTTCACTTAAGGCTGCCATACACTGGTCGATTGCCACCAGATCGACCAGCAGATAGATCCTTCTGTGATCGAATCTGATCAAAGTAGGATCTATTGGCTGCCTACACTGCAAACAGATTTTGAATTGATTTCACTATGAAACCGATTCACAATCTGTGGAGCTGCCGCTGAAACATCCCCCACCCCCCCCGCATACATTACCTGATCCAGCCGGCGCGAGTCCCCCGGTCTCCGCTGTCTCGTCTCCGGTCTCTGGGCTCCAGGGCTCCAGCTTCACTTTACTTCCTGTCTGGGGAAGTTTAAACAGTAAAGGGCATTCTAGTGCTTAAACTTCCTGTCGGGACAGGAAGTAAGTGAAGCCCAGCGCAGAGAAGTGATCGCCGGACATTCGAACGCCTCTATCGACCTACTGTAAGTGACAGCAACATAGGAGAAAAGTCATGTATGGCTCATTTTACTCAGGAAGAAATGTTATTCTTATTTGTATGTGTTTTAAATTTTAAGATTTTCGCGACAGTTCCTCTCCTCTTTAAAGGGAACCTAAACTGAGAAGGATATGGATATTTACTTTTAAAATAATACCAGTTGCCCGACTCTCCTTCTGATCCTGTGTCTCTAATACTTTTAGCCACAGCCCCTCAAAAAGCATGCAGATCAGGTGCACTGACTGAAGTCAGACTGGATTAGCTGCATGCTTGTTTCAGGTGTGTGATTCAGCCACTGCTGCAGGCAAAGAAATCAGCAGGACTGACAAGCAACTGTATTGTTTAAAAGGAAACATCCATATACCTCTCTGTTAAGGTTCCCTTTAAGATTTAGCTACGTGGGAAATCCTTAAATGACATGCTGAACTAAGGGACTGACCATTTTGAAATAACAGATGATTTCTATGTCCACTAAATGCACATCTAGTAACTACACTTATTTTCCTGGAATCTGAACAGCACTGATTTTAATTACATCATAATTATTTCCTCAGAAGGATCCCTTTCTGATTCAGTAAACCGCATGTTTCAGGTGTACATATTACAAAGTCGCTGGGCAGTTGGGCGCAGGGAGAGCCGAATTACATTTCACCCTGCTGCCGCTGAAATTCCTGGCAGTGTTAAACACTATTCTCCCTCCGAGTCATCGCAACTCAGGGGGGGCACGTAATTGGGGGTCTGGCTATTGCAGCTAAAGCCGCATAGGTACCAAGCACTATGCGGCGTGCAGCGCGTGCCGAGATAAGCTGTTTTGTGTTTCAATAAATTGCTGCCTCTGCATATAATGTTTAGCCTGCCTACTGTTAGAAAAAGGTCATTTTTCTACACTTCTTTTTCCTGATGGGCTTTTATTGCTCTTTAATATAGAAGAAATCTCTGCTTACATTTTTCAGTTTCTTTCTCTAAGTTGCCTTGTCATTTCACTGCAGAAGGCTGCTTCAGCAGATTAATCCTGGCAGCCCACTAGCTGGTATAGTGACATTTATATCTTTGCTTACGGAGACCATTTATTTGTCTTGTTTAAACATTTTAGTCCTTTTTCAAAAACCATGTGTTATAGTATAGTAGGCTAACAATTTTGTCTATTTACCTGTCTGTAAGAGATATGTAAGTGGTGGGATAACTTCCGTCTGTGCTGATGTGGTGACTAAATTACATATATTGACAACAGAGACTAGGAAGCACTAAACAATGGAATTTAGTCCTCATGGATGAAGGGTAGCAACCTTTTGTTCGGTCATTTGTATCAAAACAATGATAGGAAGTTTGTAGCCGCAGCTGACAGTTGCATTGTAGCTGAACTTTATCCTAGTAGATTATCCCAAATATGGACAATTGCATTACACAAGACTTTAATGCCTGGTGGTCCTGGAAGAAGTCATATAGGAAATTGTTAGTGATGAGCCCCAATTTCACCTTATCCTAATTTTGCATCATAATTCACAATTACTATGCAAACTCACAATGCAAAATTTCAGGAAAAATCGTAATTAATTTCATATGTAAACATAATGAGGAATCTTCATTTTGCGTAATTTTTGCATATTTTCATGCCGAATTTAACGGTTAATAGCAAAGCCTCCATACATGTTATCATCACCATCATTTTAACTCATTACATTCCTACCCTATAGTTACCCAAATAAAACACTTATAAATAAAACTTATATAGGTAAACAAAGCCTGTTGCATGTCGACAGCGCGTCTGTGATTTATGGGGGCATAGCAGAGCGCAGGGGGGGCCTGGGGGGACACTACATAACAGAGGCTGGGCTGTATAGGCAGACACAGCCTCTGTGTGCGGATATCATTCTTAGAAGCCACCTCGGGTTCTCTTTAAAGAGGTTCCAAATGGCCACTTAGGTAGAACACCCTTTACCATGTATATGAGACTTAAAGGAAAACTGTAGTGAGAAGAATCGGGAGGGTGCCATATTTATTTTCTTTTAAACAATACCAGTTGCCTGGCAACCCTGCTGATCTGTTTGGCTGCAGTGGTGTCTGAATCACACCAGAAACAAGCATGCAACTACTCTTGTCAGATCTGACATTAATGTCAGAAACACCTGATCTGCATTTGCTTGTTCAGGGTCTATGGCTAAAAGTATTTGAGGCAGAGGATGAGCAGGATAACCAGGCAACTGGTATTGCTTAAAACTAAATAAATATGGAAGCCTTTATATCCCTCTCTCTTCAAAGTTGTCCTTTAGGAGAAGTTGGGAGAGCAGACCTTCAAAAATTGAAGATCATAGCTAAGCTCCAAATAACAAAGGCTTGAGCACTGGCACAGGTAGGTCAATAGTTCATATAGTAAATATATGCTGATCAACATCACGTTGCTACTACTCACTTGAATTTTGTCAAATAGTAAGATCTAAGGTTAGAGAAACTGATGTGCACTGTGTGCCCAATAACTGATACTTCAAGGTGCTTAGATAATCATGTTGCATTTCACATCACATAATGCATCATTTTGCTGAAGGAATCTCATCTATTGGTTGAAGGCACAGCTTCAATTTCTAAGGAACTATCTATGCCTGTAAATAACTAAGCTGAGAAATTGCATAAGCAGAGGACTTTCAATTTCCTAAACTGCAGGTGAATGGCAGCGGTATACAGGTAGTCCCCAACTTACAAATGTCCAACTAATGAAGAACCTGCGTAAATGAACAGCACGAAAATGGGAACAAGTTAAGATAAAAACAAAAAACAAATAAACCTTGAAGTTTATGAAAAAGTTAATGTTAAAAAATTCATATAAAAAATGTTTTTTAAACTCAGTAAAATGACATTTTGCTGCAGTACACTAGCCTATATAGTGAGTTCCGAGTTCTGCATACACACGGACACAGCACACACAAACGTCGGAGGACTGGACAGCAGCTCAGCAGCAGCAGGACGAAGACTCAAGGTGGGTGGGCACTGGGCAGCCAAGCCAACTGCCAACTTTAATAGTTTTTTTTTTTACTTGCAATGCTGGCACCAGCCAGGCCTAAGCTGCCCTGGGGTCCCCAGCCCACCACCACCAGCCAGGCCTGTGCCTGTGTCCTTCCGCCCAGCCCACCACTGTCTATTATGTGCATTTACTGGTGAAACGCTGTCTCTCATTATGTGTATTTACTGGTGAAAGGCTGTCTCTCAATACATGCATTTACTGGGGAAAGGCTGTCTGTCATTATGTGCATTAACTGGTGAAACGTTGTCTCTCATTACATGCATTCACTGGTAAAATGCTGTGAGCCCCGCTGGCCAGACATTGTGCCCCTTTTGAGCCCCCCCCCCCCCCGCCCAAAAAAAATCTGAAGCTGGAGCCGCCGCTGATAATGACCCCCATAAAATCAGTTAACCTTATCATCACAAAACTAAGGAGAGGATTGTTAGAGATGTAAAATGAGTGTGTCAACTCCACCCCTTAAGGGCATAAAGCCCACCTCATTTAGCTCTGTTCTTTGCTGGGAACCATTCAGTGAAAAGCAAACTTACCTAATAAATTACATTTTTCTGTTGTGGCTTCTTCATAGTCTGATTGAGCAGTTGTTCTTGTCCTGCACCACCCCCTCAGAGGTAGGGCCCGTTTTCACTGGTGCGTTGCGATTTCTTTGCGGAAAATGTATAAACGAATTTGCATGCGAATATGAATTCGTATGCATTTGTATGCACATTTTCATGCAAGTTTGCATGAGTTTTCGTGTATTTTTGTAAGTATTCGATTTTAACCATGTCAGTGCCTGTGTGCTTTTACATTGATTTTACACTGAAACATATGCAAATTCACATAGTGAAAACGCATGCAAATTTCCTATTAAATACATTACATGTGAATCGCACACTAGCCTTGTGGTGTGCGAATTCTGATTGCTCTGCTTTGCAGATTTTTCCTGCACAGTCCACCGCACAGATTTCCTGACAAGTGGAAACAGGCCCATTGACTATTTTTGGCTATGCGAATCTGCATGCAGTAAACACGTGCAGATTCGCTCTAGTGGAAACGGGCCCTAAAACTAAAAGGAGACTTGTGGGTAAATCTGGGTGCAGTCTCTTTAGATTCAAACACGTGCAAATAAAAAGCTAAGATGACTTTTGTTTGGAGCAGCCCAAACTAGATATAGTTTGGAGCAGCCCAAACTAGATATAGAAGTCCTGTGTTTGACAATAAAACCTTTGACTAACGTAGAAATAAAGGACACTTACCTGTGGTGAGTAGGTGATCACAACTACCTTCACTCTGCCACTGCCACCATTATTACCACATTCTAGCCTGCTGTAAAAAAAAACATAATTGTCCTATAATAACAGAAAATAACTATACGAACACAAGGGAATACTAGGGGAGGAGGCAATTGAGGATTCCCTGAAGTTGAAAGAAATGCTGGTCGTTTGTGACTGCTGGCACACTTTTCACGCATCACATTTTGTCAGTTTCTGTTTGTTCATCTAGTTGATGGACCATAGTATCTTATGAGAATTATTTAATCAACTGATTACAATTGCAATAGGAAGTACACAAACAGGAAGGGTGGGACATGCCAGCAGTGATGGCTTCATCTTTACATATCCAGTGACAGCTTCTTCTAAGGTCGCTAAGATGATCATATGCAAAACAGAAAATTGCCTTTTTAAAATAGAAGGTATTTTAGAAGGTATTCAGGTTGGAGTGAGCATATCATGTCTCCCACAATGCATCTCTGCTAAATAATTGTATGGCATGGATTAATGTGGCTCTATGTGGTAGGACTTATTCAGAAATACCCAGAGTTACAGATGGCCCAGCAAGCTCATGGTGAACCAGAACTCCTAGGAGTGTGTAAGGGGGTAAACAGGACCAAAAATCCCTTTCACTATGCAAAATAAAAAAATGCCTTCTTAAAACAAAAGGTGTTTGCGCTTATTCAGGTTGGAATAACCTTCAGAACCACTGGAAAGCAATGATGTGTCAGCTTGATATTGAATACATTGAGTGGTAAGAATCAGTGATACAGGTAAATTATTGATAACAGGGAAACCTAGCAAAAATCTAAGCACGGTGTTCCCTTTAAAGAATGTATTTCTGGCTCTATAACAGGTTTTGAGCACAGTTCAGAAGCTATAATGTAATCCATTATATAGCTGAAAATTACTCAATTGAAAGTTCAATACAATGTTTGACAGCTATGTGTCTATGACATTTTCTTTTAAATATGAATGTTTAGAATGTTTGCTAATACTTCAAAAAGATCCAAAATAAACAGTCTAAGAGAGTCATTATTATATGGTGCCCAAATCACATTTTAGCATATAGTTTAGGTTGCATTGTAGCTTTTAGTGGTCTCATATGGTTTTGCTGGCTTTAAATTACAATTTTATACACAGAGAAAATCTATTTGATTACAGATTCGTAGTTCCTTTGATGCTGGAAAGACATCAAAGGAAGAGTTGAATTATTATTCTTGAGCCCCCTCTGCAGGTAAGGTTTAGATATGACATGTAAAAGCAGAGTAAAATGTATATTACTCTGCTTTAAAATGTACAGTGCAATGTTTTTGTTTGTTGTTGTTGTTATATATATATATATATATATATATATATATATATATATATATATATATATATATATATACAAGGCAGTAGATGGTAGCACTCACTATACAAGTCTATTGTTCTTATTGTTATCAGAAGCTCCTTTGGATAACATTAGCAACAACAACTGTAGCAAACAATTTGGAAAGATATGTTGTTGCTCCTTATTTGCGTGACATGGTTTCAACTCCGATATCCTGGCATTTATAAATGCTCTCAAATTGTCCTGACAATAATTGACTTACCTAGCATTTTCCTAACTCCCTGCACTTTCTATAAACCTACCTTCTGGAAGTCTTCTGTATAGATTAGACTATTATACAAAAACTAGTAGACCCAAGCCCGTTTAAAAATGGGCTATAGGTCTTTTTCCTGCCTCCGCCGCAAGAGCGCATGCGTGCGCCCGCCTGCCGTGCACGCAACCGCCGCAATCCCTGGTCCCGTCCAGCTGTCCATACTGCACACATGCGCAGTAGGCAAATAACAGGGACACAGGGACAGCTGGACGCAGCGACACAGGGAGATTATATTATAGGATTAGCCACTAGTAGAATATCAGTACAATAACTGATATTCTATTATTGGGCAATGGTAGTTCTGAAAGTAAAATAAATAAGGCATTCTTAATACTGACTCAGCAAGTTGCTCAGTTCTATAACCTTATGAACTGCAGTCTGTATGCCTTTGCTTTACCTCGCTATATGATATGCCAGTTGACTGTTTGGATTTAAGTGATATACTGCTCCAACCTGGGATATTTGCTTGCATGCATGCTGATTTACTTTGCGTTGCTATTCCACTAACTAGGAACTATATATCCTTATGATTGCATCTACCACTGGATTACATCCTGGATTTCAGAGACTCTGTCCCACTGTTGTAGTGCCTTGCAAGTGATACAGCTGCACTATTGGTTCAGTGATACAGATTTGTGGGCCCTGTTAGTGTTTTGTGTGAGAGTTGCGGTATCGCATTTGCGCTGGATGACCATCCTGCCTTATGTTTTAATGTGTGTGTTTTCTGGGTGTAATTCTTTATTAAAGCTTTAGATATTTTTCTAATTTAGAGTGTTGATTCACATTCCTTCCACAATCTACATTAGTGTTGGGCGAACAGTGTTCGCCACTGTTCGGGTTCTGCAGAACATCACCCTGTTCGGGTGATGTTCGAGTTCGGCCGAACACCTGACGGTGCTCGGCCAAACCGTTCGGCCATATGGCCGAACTAAGAGCGCATGGCCGAACGTTCCCCGAACGTTCGGCTAGCGCTGTGATTGGCCGAACGGGTCACGTGGTTCGGACCCGAACGCGCTCTGATTGGCCGAACTGTCACGTGGTTCGGGTAAATAAATACCCGAACCACGTCATATCTCCGCCATTTGTCTGTGGGTTTAGCTTTGGGTAGGCAGGCAGGGTAGTTCGCGCTCCAGCCACGCTAGCCAGGGTCCCCCCTGTCATTGTGTCACTGCTGGGAACAGTAGTACACCGCTTGCTCAGCCACACTATATAGCATTCTGTTTACTGCCACTCTGTGTACCTCGCTCAGCCACACTATATAGCATTCTGTTTACTGCCACTCTGTGTCTGCTGGGAATAGTAGTACACCGCTTGCTCAGCCACACTATATAGCATTCTGTTTACTGCCACTCTGTGTACCTCGCTCAGCCACACTATATAGCATTCTGTTTACTGCCACTCTGTGTCTGCTTGGAATAGTGGTACACCGCTCGCTCAGCCACACTATATAGCATTCTGTTCACTGTTCTGTGTCTGCTTGGAATAGTGGTACACCGCTCGCTCAGCCACACTATATAGCATTCTGTTTACTGTTCTGTGTCTGCTGGGAATAGTGGTACACCGCTCGCTCAGCCACACTATATAGCATTCTGTTTACTGTTCTGTGTCTGCTGGGAATAGTGGTACACCGCTCGCTCAGCCACACTATATAGCATTCTGTTCACTGTTCTGTGTCTGCTGGGAATAGTGGTACACCGCTCGCTCAGCCACACTATATAGCATTCTGTTCACTGTTCTGTGTCTGCTGGGAATAGTGGTACACCGCTCGCTCAGCCACACTATATAGCATTCTGTTTACTGTTCTGTGTCTGCTGGGAATAGTGGTACACCGCTCGCTCATCCACACTATATAGCATTCTGTTCACTGTTCTGTGTCTGCTGGGAATAGTGGTACACCGCTCGCTCAGCCACACTATATAGCATTCTGTTCACTGTTCTGTGTCTGCTGGGAATAGTGGTACACCGCTCGCTCAGCCACACTATATAGCATTCTGTTCACTGTTCTGTGTCTGCTGGGAATAGTGGTACACCGCTCGCTCAGCCACACTATATAGCATTCTGTTTACTGTTCTGTGTCTGCTGGGAATAGTGGTACACCGCTCGCTCAGCCACACTATATAGCATTCTGTTTACTGTTCTGTGTCTGCTGGGAATAGTGGTACACCGCTCGCTCAGCCATACTATATAGCATTCTGTTTACTGTTCTGTGTCTGCTGGGAACAGTAGTACACCGCTCGCTCAGCCAGAGTATATAGCATTGTGTTTACTGCCACTCTGTGTACACCGCTCAGCCAGACTATATACCATTGTTTACTGACACTCTGTGTACACCGCTCAGCCAGACTATATACCATTGTTTACTGACACTCTGTGTACACCGCTCAGCCAGACTATATACCATTGTTTACTGCCACTCTGATTCTGCTGGGAACAGTAGTACACCGCTCGCTCAGCCAGACTATATACCATTGTTTACTGACACTCTGTGTACACCGCTCAGCCAGACTATATACCATTGTTTACTGCCACTCTGATTCTGCTGGGAACAGTAGTACACCGCTCGCTCAGCCAGACTATATACCATTGTTTACTGACACTATATAGCAGACTATATAGCATTGTGTGTACACCGCTCAGCCAGACTATATACCATTGTTTACTGACACTCTGTGTACACCGCTCAGCCAGACTATATACCATTGTTTACTGCCACTCTGATTCTGCTGGGAACAGTAGTACACCGCTCGCTCAGCCAGACTATATACCATTGTTTACTGACACTCTGTGTACACCGCTCAGCCAGACTATATACCATTGTTTACTGCCACTCTGATTCTGCTGGGAACAGTAGTACACCGCTCGCTCAGCCAGACTACATAGCATTGTGTTTACTGCCACTCTGTGTACACCGCTCAGCCACACTATATAGCATTGCGTACTCTGCCAGTCAGTGTGTATATTGCTGGGATCAGTAATACTCCACTCACCGTCAACCACTATATGAGCTCAACATGAGTTCCCCAGAGACCTCCGCTGTGAGCAGCACTCCCAACAACAGCAACAGCCAACGCCCCACGCAAGCTATAACATCCACCCCAGCAGCCAGTGGTCAGCAGCAGCCCTCCCCGGAGGAGAACGTTGTGTCCATCAGTCCGTCGCCAGAGCGATTAATGAGGGCTGCCATTGAGGAGATGATGGGGCCTGATGTGGAGGAGGAGGTCTGGCTCAGGCCAGCATCCCAAGTTAATGTTGAGGACGATGAGGGGTCTGTGTCTGGGGATGTTGGGGTGGCAGAGGTGGTGGGTGGGTCAGACTCAGGAGAAGAGTTGTATGATGAGGATGATGATCGGGACCATCTGTATGTGCCTCAGAGTCCGACCCCGGAAAACATGTTGTATCGTGTGTTTAGGTACTAAAATCTGCGTTCCCTCCCAGTAGTGTTGGGCGAACAGTGTTTGCCACTGTTCGGGTTCTGCAGAACATCACCCTGTTCGGGGTGACTATATAGCAGACTATATAGCATTGTGTTTAATGCCACTCTGTGTACACGGCTCAGCCACACTATATAGCATTGTGTTTACTTCCACTCTGTGTCTGCTGGGAACAGTAGTACACCGCTCACCCGCCACTGTATAGCATTGTGCTCTGTGTCACTGCTGACAATAGTGGTACACCGCTCACCCACCACTGTATAGCATTTCTGTACTGCCACTGTACTGCTGCCAGTCAGCGTGTACTTTAAGGATAAGTGAAATGAGGAAGAAATCCGGTGAAAGAGGAAGGGGCAAGGGAAGAGGTGTTTCCCCTGACGGTTCACGTACAGGCCACAGGGGAGCACCCAAGAAAACCCACTCAATACTGCCCATGTTGTCCAGGACAACAACCCTCACAGATCCAAAAGAACAGGACCAGATAATTACTTGGATGACCTCTCAAGCGTCCAGCAGTGGGTTAAGCAGCACCAGCACATCATGCACGAGGTCCGAGTCCTCAGCCAGTTAAAGTCTGGGCTTTCTTTGAAGACTGCACTGAGGATGTTACCATGGCGATTTGCAAGGTGTGCAAGACCCGCCTGAGCAGGGGGAAAAGTATTAACAACCTCTCCACCACCAGCATGAGCCGCCACATTCTATCCAAACATCCCACTCTGTGGGCAAACGCGGCAGGACAGGGTACCACCAGCAACACTGCCTCCCTTGGGTTCACCAGACTCACCACCAGACCCGCCTCAGCAGCAGCAGTAGCCCAGCCATTGCGTGGTTCACAACATTCACAAACATCAGACGATGCTGACACTGTCACTTTCCGGACTAGTGCTCTTGAGGTCTCCCAGTGTTCATCAAACACAACAACCAACAGCCCTTCGGTGTGCAGCGCTACGGTTGAGTTGTCTGTCTCTGAGATGTTTGAGCACAAGAGGAAATTGCCAGCAAATGACCCCCGGGCCGTGGTAGTAACAGCCAGCCAGCATAGCCAAGCTTCTGGCCTGCGAAATGCTGCCATATCGAGTGGTGGAGACAAACAGCTTCAAGGGCATGATGTCAGTGGCCATCCCACGTTACGTGGTTCCCAGCCGCTACCACTTTGCGCGCTCTGCAGTGCCTGAGTTGCATGAGCACGTGGTCAGCTAAATAACCCGAAGCTTGAAGAATGCCGTTGCCTGCAAGGTTCACCTCACCACTGACACCTGGACGAGTGCGTTCGGCCAGGGTCGATACATCTCCCTTACCGCGCACTGGGTGAACCTTGTGGAGCCTGGCAGCGATTCCTCACCTGCTACGGCGCGGGTGTTGCCCACGCCGCAAACAGCTGGATAACAACAGCAGCACCTACCTCTCTGACTCCTTCTCCTCCAACGCATCTCAAAGCTGTACCTCATCCGGAAATGCTAACCCAGCACCAGCAGCAGTAGGATCGTGGAAGCAGTGCAGCACAGCTGTTGGCATGCGTCAGCAAGCGTTGCTGAAGCTGATCTGCCTTGGGGATAAGCAGCACACAGGGGAGGAAATTTGGAGGGGAATAAAGGAACAGACGGATTTGTGGCTGGCACCGCTGGACCTGAAACCGGGCATGAAGCTAGACACCTGGCACGAACTGGCAATGTACGCAATAGAGGTGCTGGCTTGCCCGGCAGCCAGCGTTATGTCGGAACGCTGTTTCAGTGCTGCCGGAGGCATCATCACAGATCGGCGTATCCGCCTCTCCACAGAAAATGCAGACCGTCTGACTCAAATTAAAATGAATCAATCCTGGATTGGAAACGACTACGCAACACTCCTGGACCCCAACCAAGTAACATGACCGATGAACATCTGGGATGGTTTAGCGTTTCCGGTCCCTGTTTATTGAACCTCTCATCTGTATTACATTTATGACAAACACACGAAAGGACCGGCACCACTCCGTAGAATTATAGCTCTTTTACAGCTTTATTGATGCCAACATGATAAGCAACAACAGACTGCTGTTTCGGCCGAAACAGCAGTCTGTTGTTGCTTATCATGTTGGCATCTTATCATGTTGGCATCAATAAAGCTGTAAAAGAGCTATAATTCTACGGAGTGGTGCCGGTCCTTTCGTGTGTTTGCTGATTGTGGCCCCTTGGTACTGGGGCGAGGACCTTGGCACGCCATTCTTTGTTTTGAGCCTTGGTGGTGCTCCTGGACGCTTGAGGGATTATTACATTTATGACTGCATGGCGGCAAAAAGCATTGCTGCTATATCCGCACGCTTTTTGTCCTCATGCAAGGCCTGGGTTGTTGTGTCTCACAAAGCGTGGCCTTCTCCTCCTGCGCCTCCTCCTGTTCCATCACGTGTGCTGCTGCTGCTGCTGCTGCTGCTGGGTTACCGTTGCCGGTCCCTGTTTATGGAACCTCTTATCTTTATTACATTTATGACTACATGGCGGTACAAAGCATGCTATCCGCACGCTTTTTGTCCTCATGCAAGGCCTGGGTTGTTGTGTCTCACAAAGCGTGGCCTTCTCCTCCTGCGTCTCCTCCTGTTCCATCACGTGTGCTGCTGCTGCTGCTGCTGGGTTACCGTTGCCGGTCCCTGTTTATGGAACCTCTTATCTTTATTACATTTATGACTACATGGCGGTACAAAGCATGCTATCCGCACGCTTTTTGTCCTCATGCAAGGCCTGGGTTGTTGTGTCTCACAAAGCGTGGCCTTCTCCTCCTGCGCCTCCTCCTGTTCCATCACGTGTGCTGCTGCTGGGTTAGCGTTGCCGCGTGGTCCCTGTTTATTGAACCACTT
This sequence comes from Hyperolius riggenbachi, assembly GCF_040937935.1. Lineage (NCBI taxonomy): Eukaryota > Metazoa > Chordata > Amphibia > Anura > Hyperoliidae > Hyperolius > Hyperolius riggenbachi. Next base: position 281,273,680 of record NC_090651.1, read on the forward strand.
ATCTTTATTACATTTATGACTGCATGGTGGTACAAAGCATGCTATCCGCACGCTTCTTGTCCTCATGCAAGGCCTGGGTTGTTGTGTCTCAAAGCGTGGCCTTCTCCTCCTGCGCCACCCTCCTCCTGTTCCATCACGTGTGCTGCTGCTGGGTTAGCATTACCGGTCCCTTTTCCTGGAACCTCTTATATGTATTACATTTATGACTGCATGCCGACAAAAAGCATGTTACCTGTGCAAAGAAAACAGACATTTCCCGCATTTAAAAGACAGTTTTCCCTTTGAAACTTTAAAATCGATTTTCTCAAAAACTATAAGCTCTTTTTGCTAAATTTTTTTTTCCTCTTGTACCCACTCCCAAGGTGCACATACCCTGTAAATTTGGGGTATGTAGCATGTAAGGAGGCTTTACAAACCACAAAAGTTCGGGTCCCCATTGACTTCCATTATGTTCGGAGTTCGGGTCGAACACCCGAACATCGCGGCCATGTTCGGCCTGTTCGGCCCGAACCCGAACATCTAGATGTTCGCCCAACACTAATCTACATCCTAAAAATGTCTTCTAGTTAAATAAATAAGTAAATAAAGTAAATGTCACCAATGTTTTACTACTGCAAAACCTACCTAACCCTATACTTAGATGAGCCCTACCTCTATTGATGCCTAACCCTCAATGACCTCCCCCCCCACCGATGCCTAACCCTAACCAATTCCCCACTGATACCTAACCTACCCCCCACTGATGCATAACCCTAAGTAACTTCCATCCATACCTAATCCTAACTGCCCCCCCCCCCCTGATCCCTAACCTACCCCCCACTGATGCATAACCCTAACTAACTTCCATCCATACCTAATCCTAACTGCCCCCCCCCCCCCAACAAATCTGTTGATATCCCTGCCACATTTGCCCCAATAATGCCGCAATATATGTTAAATATTGGTGTTGAGGAAGTTTGGGCACCCCATAAGCAACCATGTTAACTTTGTGCCCGCTGTTTTTTGCTGCAGTTTGAATAGCAGGTGGCCCCAGTACCTGGCATTTTTGGGGGTTCTTCTGGTGCCCAAATTTTCCCTTATAGCTGCAAATAACATGGGTACCTATAGGTGTCCCAAACTTCTGCAGCACCTCTGGCACCCGCATTTCTTGCTTCATGGGAACAGCTCCATCCACAGAGCTATCCTACTCATTTCACATTACATTATAAAGCCGCACACTGACACATTCCAGATCATTCCCATGTTGTTCAGTAGGTGGATACACATTTGCACCGTAAAAGATTTTTTTTTGCACCACACCTATTTTTATGGACAACACTCACAATATACATGGAAGTGGATGTAATTACATCCTAATGCATATGCTATTATGGATGCATAACACATTGCAAAATGCACACATTAGGTGCACATTTCACAGCAAGCATAATCTGAACAACATTGCCAACATGGCTGGTTCACCGTCCCTGACTGGTTCATTTTCAGCAACACTGCACAGTTTTCTCAACAAAAGTATCTACAGGATGTAGCCAGCAAGGTAAATGTATCCAATTCAGCACCCTTGCTATGCGTATCTATACCCCTGTATACGTCACTTCAGACTCAGGGGCGTAGATATGCGTACTGTTTACTTACCGCTGCCGCTCATGATCATTGTGTGTCTCGCCTTCACCACAATACTTTCTGCGATCGGGGAATGGGAAACAGCTATTCCCAAACCCAATCACCCTGCTTATGATGAATCAGAACCTCTGGCAGCAGTGCAGGCTCTGATTAAAAAAAAACCTGACGCAACCACATCAACGCTTTGGTTCCATGTTCTATTTATGGAACAGGACTGTTCTATGGCTTGAACTAACCTAATCAAATACTTCATCTTGTCCCTGACAAAAGCCTCAAACTAACTCACACTATCTAGAAATAACCAATGAGAAGCTATTTTCCAACTTACTTGAAAATATCACTTTGTGTGTAGCAACATATAAAATATAAGGATTACAAGATTGGTATTGCTGAGCTTTCATTGGCTAGAACCTTTTGATTTTTGACCAATCTGATTTTGTAAAACCAATCTATACATATACATACTTTTCAAAGTAATAATGAAGTTATGCCTAAAGCAGTGAGTGTGCAATGCTTTTGGGGGCATCTTTCTTAAGTTACCTGCATATTACATATTTGCACATATTGGCCCATATGCAATTAACCTTTTCTCCTGAGTGTTTTCTAAGGAGATAATTTTTCATCTTCTATTTAAAAAAACATTCCTGCACTATTCAACTAAAAGAGTACCAAAAAGTAGTTAACGTACTATCAAAATGATTTTGAGTATTTTCTTGCTTTCTGGTGGCTTAAAAGGCATTGTATTAACAAGTTTGAAATTACCACCTAGGAGAAAACTCTGGAGAAAAAGTTAGTTAATTGCATATGAGCCATTGTGTCACACGTTGGATCTGTTGGCCTGTCAGACTGCAATTTACATGCATTTAAAAAGTAAAAATATATTATCAGACTTTAATTTTTTTTGCCCCAGACTAACTTTAGGATGACAGCAAGGGGCATTTCTGATATGTGAAGCACTACTGGGCACCAAAAAGGCAGAATTGTGTGATACACATAGCGTGCCATGCCAAAAAGTTATCAAAGTCAATTATATTAGCTTTTAACTTGTTATGCACCACAAAGGCTACTTAAAGAGAATCTGTACTGTAAAATTCTTACAATAAAAAGCATACCATCTATTCATGATGTTCTCCTGGGCCCCTCTGTGCTGTTTCTGCCACTCCCTGCTGCAATCCTGGCTTGTAATTGCCATTTTTATGCAGTGTTTACAAACAAAAGACATAGCAAGTGATATGCTGAGAGCAACTGAGTGTGTGAGTCATACAGAGTGTGCAGGGGGCCTGGAGAGGGTGTGTATAGCTTCTATCCAATCACAAGCAGAACAGCACATTCCAGCCTGACTGCCTGAGCCCGACAGACCCGACAGAGGAGAGAAGATTAGATCATATAACAGAGATAAAAAAGCCACTGTGCAAGTAGGAAAGGCTGCAGTAAGACAGAGCACATTAGAACAGGTATAGGAACTTATAGGATAGAAGAAATAAGGCTCAACATTTTGTTACAGAGTCTCTTTAAAACATTTTACTTCAACTTTCCTTTCCACTATATTCCAGAGTTCACCTGCAAGTACTAAAGTTATTGCCACCTGTGATAAATTTCAGAGTATAAATCAGGGCGAGGAAAGATTTTACAATGTGCAAACACTGACTAAATCATTTTTAAATGAATATTGTAAAAAAAAAAAAAAAAGCAATTGTAATCATTACACTATTTTCACTACAGTTCCTCCTAAAAACTGCTTTCAAATACACCTAGTAGTAGTCACTACACATGTACACTTAGAATTAAGTATATCCTTTCAGATATCTTTGTCATCTGATGACTTTTTTTTATTATTATTAAAGACCTTTGCTATATTCACGGCAGGCAGAGCTTTATTGCTTCATCGTCAGTAATATAGGCAGGATGAGTCACATTCAAGTTCATGTACCATAGAAAATGGTGTGAACTTTGAGCTGACAAATTGAAGGCTGTTATCTGGGATGAACAAACTGAAGATTTTAAGATGAAGAAAATATACAGCATTCCGTAACATCACACGAAACAGCAATTCAAAAACATTCTTCCAGACAACAGAGAGCAAAGGCATTAGTTGTCAGTGAACCCAGAATAATGTGTTTACGGCTTTATGATGTCATGTTTTCTTGATAAAAGAGTAAATAGTAGCCTTGAAAAGTAAGGTACATCTGTCATGTTTATGCACATGAAAGAACAATTATGCTTATATTTTGCATCACCATTGTAGGTAGTACATATATATGGTTTCATAGTGACATTGAAGGCTCAAGAATAGACAACTTATATCCTGTTTGTGGGGGATTTATGATGTTTTGTTAACCACTCATACATTTGTATCCACATCCCGCAGGTCTTCAGTTCCTGTCCAGGCATGTAGATATTCGTCTATTGAGGCAGATGTCCGCCGCTCGCTCCTGCGCATGTTCTTGCCGCTGCCCATTAGAGGGGAGATCAATGAATGGGAACACACTTCCCATTCATTGATCTAAGTCCCTGTGTCAATGATCTCCGGCATCAATGAAATGTCTGTGGTCATTGTAACTATGGAAGTAACACGTCTAACTATTACTTTCTGTTTATGTACTAATAGTACGCTCAGGAAAATAATGCGCAAGGACAACTTGTGGCCAAATAGTAAAATTACACCTACATACAATACACCCATATACCACACATATACTATTAAAATGAACCTCTTTCCTCACACACTCTCCCATAGTTACCCAAATAAAATATTTGCATAAAAAAAAACTATATAAAGTTACCTTAGGGACTTTATTATGTATATCAAGAGGGGACATTACTGTTATTTTTGAAATTATGGGCTTGTAATTAGTGATGAATGCAAAACTGAAAAAATGCACATTTCTTTCCAAATAAAATATTGGCCCCATACATTATACTATGGTAATATTTCAAATGTTTTAATAACCGGTGACAAATGGGAAATTAAATTTGTGGGTTTTAATTACTGTAGCATTGTAATAGATAGCGGAGATGCCGCCACAGCGGTGAGCGGCATGGGGGCTGTCTCCGCGTCTAAGCCGGCAGCCTCCGCCGCGCAGTTACATGTGGAGTTTTGCCTGGTCCTACAGTTGCACATAGACTGAGGGCTACGCGCGAGCGTGTGCCAGGCGACAGGATCTTTATGCGAATAGAAGGGGAGTCAGCTGATCGGCTGGTCAGCTGACTCCAGCAGTGCTCCTGATTGGCTGAGTGACTGGGGCGGCTCTGTGGGGCGCTCTCAGTATATATAGGACCTGCCTGTCAGTAGCTCCTCGTCTGCTGTTGCAAATGCTACGTGTTAGCACTCAGACCTTAGTCAGATCCCAAAGTGTGCTAGAACCAGCAGGAGCTCAGATTCTGTTGATAGCTAAAGTACTAATTGAATTGTATTATTTGTTATGACCTTCTGCTAGCCTCGACTACTCTTCTGCTTATTGATTCTGTGCTTCTGCCTATCTGATCCTGTTACCGACTCAAGCCTGAACACTACTCTGATTTAAGCCTTTTGTCTTTGTACCGTATCTGTCCGTTTGTTGCCGAATCTGCTTGTCTGACTCTTCTGCCCTCACCAGTGAGCCTAGTCCCTGGTGAGGGATTCTCTGTACAGCTTAATCACCTGCTCCTCAGGTGACCAGTAGCTGCAGTACAGTCTTAATCACCTGCTCCTCAGGTGACCAGTAGCTGCAGTACAGTCTTAATCACCTGCTCCTCAGGTGACTAGTAAACTACGGTACTGTCCTCATCACCTGCTCCTCAGGTGATTAGAAGCTGCAGTACAGTTTTGATAGCCTGCCCCTCAGGTGATCACCTGCTGCAGTACAGTCTGAATCACCCGCTCCACGGGTAATCAGTATACATTGTCTTACTGTGCACCACCTGCTCCTCGGGTGAACTGATTACTAGTTCATCTGCATCTCCAGCTTGCTGGAGTGCTGATCCCTGTGTTCTATAGAGATATCTCCCTCTACCAGCTCCTCTGGGGGAGTTGGTATCTCTATCTGTATTACTGTTGCACCAAACACCTATCTTTACATCTGGTTGTCCTGTGTCTCGCTATACTCGCATTATTGGTGTTTCTGCAGATCATCACATAATCAGGTATAGTATCTGTATTATTGGTGATACTGCAGATCACCAATAATCAGAAAATCTGTTTTTGCTGACACCAATCGTTACAGAACAGCAGACCAAACATTATGGACACAGTGCGTAGTCAGGTTGAAGTCCTGACCACCGTGGTAAACAATCTTACCGGGGTGATCAATACCCAACAGACTCAGATCACTCAACTGTCTGGGACAGTACAGGTACCTCAAATGACTATTGATACAGTGCAATCCCCTTCAGTCACAGACCTTCATATGTCTGTACCCGAAAAGCACAAATGCTATGAATTAAGTTATGTTTAGAATTTGTCTGGTTCTTAAATTTGCAAAGCACAATCCAGCAAACATCCTGAAAGATTAGCATGTGTGGTGGGCAAGCACCCTAACCACTGTACCACAACAGTACTAACTGAAGCTGGCCTAGCATTTACCATGTATGCTCAATACAAGAGAAAAAGTAGACAAGACAAATAACATTTATATCACGCTTTTCTCCTAGCGGACTCAAAGCACCAGAGCTGCAGCCACTAGGGCATGCTCTATAGGCAGTAGCAGTGTTAGGAAGACTTGCCTAAGGTCTCCTACTGAATAGGTGCTGGCTTACTGTCTACTTTTTCTCTTGTATTGAGCATAAATGGTAAATGCTAGGCCAGCTTCAGTTAGTACTGTTGTGGTACAGTGGTTAGGGTGCTTGCCCACCACACAGTGAGACCCGGGTTCAAATCCCAGCCAATGTGAGTTGGCTTTTATGCTACAAATCCTTAAAGGGAACCTAAACGGAGAATGATATGGATTTTTCCTTTTAAAATAATACCAGTTGCCTGAATCGCCTGCTGATCCTGTGTCTCTAATATGTTTAGCCACAGCCCCTGAACAAGCATGCAGATCAGGTGCTCTGACTGAAGCCAGACTGGATTAGCTGCATGCTTGTTTCAGGGTGTGATTCAGCCACTATTGCAGTCACAGAGATCAGCTGGACTGCCAGGCAACTGGTATTGTTTACAGGAAACATCCATATCACTCTCAGTTAAGATTCCCTTTAAGCAACCTAATGTTTCTATTGCATTGAGCATAAATAGTAAATGCTAGGCCAGCTTCAGTTAGTACTGTTGTGGTACAGCAGTTAGGGTGCTTGCCCACCACACAGTGAGACCTGGGTTTGATTCCCAGCCAATGTGAGTTGGCTTTTATGCTACAAATCCTTAAAGGGAACCTATACAGAGAAGGATATGGATTTTTCCTTTTAAAATAATACCAGTTGCCTGAATCGCCTGCTGATCCTGTGTCTCTAATACGTTTAGCCACAGCCCCTGAACAAGCATGCAGATCAGGTGCTCTGACTGAAGTCAGACTGGATTAGCTGCATGCTTGTTTCAGGGTGTGATTCAGCCACTATTGCAGTCACAGAGATCAGCTGGACTGCCAGGCAACTGGTATTGTTTACAGGAAACATCCATATCACTCTCAGTTAAGGCTCCCTTTAAGCAACCTAATGTTTCTATTGCATTGAGCATAAATAGTAAATGCTAGGCCAGCTTCAGTTAGTACTGTTCCGGTACAGCAGTTAGGGTGCTTGCCCACCACACAGTGAGACCTGGGTTCGATTCCCAGCTATGGTATGTAAACTGGTTTTTGAAATAGTATAATTCCCTGGCAGATGAGACCCTCCTCCCTCCAGTAGGAGGAAGGAGGGAATAGGTAGGTGGGAGGAGGGAGGAAGTAGCAGCTGTCCCTTAACTAATTAGTGTAGGCAGACAAGTGAGTGAAATGGCATAAGGACCTTGCTTGGAGGAGGAAGGGGGCGGGCCTCCAGCAGTGAGAGCAGTGTGTTTGGCAATAATGTGACTGCTGACTGTGATGTAGAGGGTCAAAGTTTTGCTCACTAGAGCATTAAGGGGCGAATCGAACTTCCGCAAAAGTTCGCCTGGTGCAGGCGAACGCAAACCCCCAAAGTTCGCCTGGAACCGTTCGCTACATCTAAATTTACAATAAAAAAGGATAAAAAGTTGCACTTACAAAATGTAAATGGTTATGCAGGGTAGTGAGGATTCCCTTCTCCTTTATACAAATCCTGTAGCTGTCACCAGTAGCAGGGGTGCCCATATATATCCCAGACAATCGGGATGGAGTTGGGCATCGAGGTCCTCAATCACAGACAGTGCCTGCAGTGTCATGACGCTTTTCGGCATGCGTACGCCTTCATCAGATGATGTTGCAGGCTGCAGCACTGGTTTAAATAAAAAAGCACATAGCTGATTTTGCACTATCAAGAAGGCGGGTCTAAACCTATTTGACTCCTAGAATGGTTTCTAGGCAACACTCGCGCAAAGGACCTCATCTCTCATTTGTAATAAATCTAGAGAGCTCCATAAATGGCTTCTAATGTGAGCAAACATAAATCAGCAGCCTGTATTAATGTGATGAATGAACTTACCTGCAGGCACTTACAAAATAGTATTTGAAAGCAGCTGGAGGACCTTGCATGGGGAGGAGGAGCCGAACATTAATCCTGCAAGTGACTGGACATGCTATTCAGCCTAAGCAGTAAGAGAGGAGGTGCTACATCAACTCTTGCTCGGCGGCTCGATCAACAGGAACTGGCGTCACTTCCCCTTAAGACTATGGGCAGCAGTTTCAGACCTACTGCGGTGAGGGCGGAAGTAATTAACGCTTGGCTGCCTGGCATGCGCAGAAGTGTGTAACCAAGTGCGTCCCAGGTTGCCAGATGATAGAAAAACAGAAGCATATAGTTTGCTTAGTTTTATGATAGTGTATTACCGAAATAAAGGGGAGTAGATTATATCTCACCCTGATACTGGCCTTATCTCATGGCCCACCCATCTACAAATTGTATACATAAAAACAAAATATTTATCAACAAACACAAACATATATAAAAAAATATATAAAATATATAAAAATATATATATATAGTTCATTTAACAATTCATCTGGACCATGCCAGAGTTACATGCAAACAGCCATTTTGAACAACAGCATTACTTGAACATATCAATGCAAATTTATATTAAAGGATGAATCGTACCAATAATAAAAATGCAAAAAATTAAAAATTATTTTTCCCCATTTCTGATATATAAAGTAGTCAATAAAGAATGGTGAGTGACACAGTTCATCCTCCATCCTTTGTACCCTAAGGATTTTTTAATATGTTTCTTTACATTATAAGAATGTACATTGACATATAATTTGGCTAGGAGTCAGTTCTTCATTTATTTTCCATTTGGGTGTAAACACACTCTCGATTACTAATTAACGTGTAACTATGTCTATTTACCATATCTTCAGCATTGACTTTTGCCCATAATGAGAGTCAGTGTTTATCCATTTTGACCACTGATTCAAGGGGTTCGCTCTTATTGTGGTCTTTAGAATTCACGTTTCTGTGATCAGGCAATTTCTTCACTTTATTGTATTTAACTTAATTCTCATACAGGGTGCTGCTGATAACCAACTATTTTTATAATTTTTGAAATGTTTATATTTTTATGTTTGGTACGATTCATCTGTTAATATAAATTCGCATTGATATGTTCAAGTAATGCTGTTGTTCAAAATGCCTGCTTGAGGGTAACTCTAGCATGGTCTGTATGAATATGCAAGGGGCATTGTCAAATGAGTTACTGTATATTCCGGCGTATAAGACCACTGCGCGTATTAGACGACCCCCCAACCTTTCCAGTTAAAATATAAAGTTTGGGATATACTCGCCGTATAAGACTACCCCTCTTCCAATGCACTTCAAATTAAAATTAAAAAAAAATCATATACTGCTGCTGTGTATGAACAGATACTGGTGCTGTACTGTATGTGTTACCCAGTATATTACCAGATATAGTCAATTGACTTGTTGCATTGGCCAACTCTCCTTAAGCGGATTGGACAGCTCTCCTTGTCTACCTGTTTATCAGAGCGGTATGGAAGAATAGATTGTGCTCCCTCAGCAGGGAGATCTGAGAGGCGGTAACAGGATAGAGCATATCACCCGGCATTAATGACACCCGGCATATAAGACGATCCCCAAGTTTTCAGAAGATTTTCAAGGGTTAAAAAGTAGTCTTATACGCAGGAATATACAGTGTATATATATATATATATATTATATATATATATATATATATATATATATATATATATATATAGTGTGTTCATTTTTAGGGTAGTGAATTACCGAAATAAAGGGGAGTAGATTCATCATATTTCACCCTGATACTAGACTTAGCTCATGGGCCACCCATCTACAAATTGTATACATAAAACAACATATTTATCAACAAACACATACATACATAAAAAAAAATATATATATATTTTTTTTTTTTATGTATGTATGTGTTTGTTGATAAATACATAAAACAACATATTTATCAACAAACACATACATACATAAAAAAAAAAATATATATATATATATTTTTTTATGTATGTATGTGTTTGTTGATAAATATGTTGTTTTATGTATACAATTTGTAGATGGGTGGCCCATGAGCTAAGGCTAGTATCAGGGTGAAATATGATGAATCTACTCCCCTTTATTTCGGTAATTCACTACCCTAAAAATGAACACACTATATGCTTCTGTTTTCTATCATCTGGCAACTTGGAGCAAACTTGCTTACAACTTTTGTGCCTGCCAGACAGCCAGGTGTTGTTTACTTCTGCACTCACCACAGCAGGTCTGAAACATCACTGCCACCCATAGCGTTATGGGGCAGTGAAGTCAATTACTGTTGATCAAGCCGGTGAGTTGGAGTTGATGTAGCGCCTCCTCTCTTACTGGTCATGCTAAACAGCATGTCCAGTCACTTGCAGGATTAATGTTCGGCTCCTCCTACCCACGCTAGGTCCTCTAGCCACTTGTAAATACTCTTTTTAAAGTGCCCGCGGGTTCATTGATTCATCACATTAATAGAGGTTGCTGATTTATGTTTGCTCACATTAAGAGCCATTTATGGTGCTCTCTAGATGTATTACAAATGAGAGATGAGGTCCCTTGCGGTAGTGTTGCCTAGAAACATTCCAGGAGTCAAATAGGTTAAGACCCACCACGTTAAGCCACACCCCCTTGATAGGGCGAAATCAGCTATGTGCTACTGCTTTTTTATTTAAACCAGTGCTGCAGCATCATCTGATGAAGGTGTCTGGGATACATCTGGCCACTCCTGCTACTGGCCACAGCTACGGGATTTGGATAAAGGAGAGAGGAGAAGGGAATCCTCACAACCATAACATTGGGTGACATGCGTGCATAACCATTTACATCTTGTAATTACAACTTTTTATCCTTTTTTATTGTAAATAAAATGTTAACGCACCATAGAGCATTCCTATTTTATCCTGTTTTGTGGTTACGCTTGTCCCACAAGTTGTGGAGCTGGCTTATTGGTGTGGACTATTGGAGTATTATCTTTAAGGATCCAACACTTAGGTGAAGCACTGTCATTTTGGAACTTTAGCATGTAAATATGCATGTTTAGCCTTGGGGTGCATGAAACTTCTTACAAGGAGGGAGAAATGTAAGAAACCTCTTGCCATGGAGGAATTCATAGCAGTTGGAGACTCTTGTGCAGAGTTCCAAAGGTTGTGTGAAGCAAATACTGTATGGAGAGAGGGTTCAAGGGTGGGAGAAAGCTTAAGGTTAGTTGCCCACCGGGTGGGGTGGGGTTAAGGCTTAGACACTACTAGCGGAGGGTTACTTTTAGGCACCACCATGGGGTAAGTTAAGTGTTAAAGGGGAACTTCAGCCTAAACAAACATACTGTCATCAAGTTACATTAGTTATGTTAATTAGAATAGATAGGTAATAAATTCTCTTAACCACCATGTTTTAAAAGAACAGGCAAATGTTTGGGGGCTGCCATCTTTGTCATGGGGCAGCCATCTTTTTGGTTGAAAGGAGGTGACAAGGAGCAGGAGACACACTTCCAACTGTCAAATTCAAAATGTAAAAAAAAAAATTGCACCAAAATAGCAGAAAGAGAACAACAACATCAGAAATCCCATCATGCTTTGCACAGCATCAGGGGAGAAAAGCCCGGGCAGTTTCCTTCTGTACAGCTAAAAATGAGGCTTGTATAAGAGAAACAAAGTTCTGATGCTGTGAATCTGTTAAAGAAACACAAAGCCTTTTCAGTGCTGCTGAGTCGATTTTTAGTCCGGAGGTTCACTTTAAGCATCCCCAGGGTAGGATTCTATATGAGAGTAGGGAAAAGTTAGGTCATGGTAAAATATTTGTTAATATAACCAATAGTTTACGATTTGAATGAAGTAGTACAATATCAGTAAATGTACGGATATTCTACTACCTCTATCCTGCACTAGACATGCCTAAACAGGCGCCTTTTTTAAATGTATGCCTATAACAGGCTTTTTTAGGTATATGACAGAGGATTGCCCCATTGCTTGTCTTAGCATGTTGCAGAATGATGAATAGGCACTGACGTAAAAATAGGGGAAGCAGCCCCTGCCCCTGGGGCCCCCTCATGGCCATTTTGGGGGGGCAGGAGGGGTCGCAGCATAAGGGGAGAGGTTAGCACATCAGCGGGGGGGGGGGGAGAAACAATCCCTCCCTCACCTTGGGCTCTCCCCTCTGCGCTCCCCCTCCTGCATCTATCTAAGTGTCAGCAGCGGCGGGGCGGCAGCAGCTTTAATTACCTCCATTCACCACGGAAGGTTGCCTATCTACAAGGGCTTCACATTACTTCCTGTTAAAACAGGAAGTAATGTGAAGCCCTTGCAGATCGGAGACCTCCGGTGGTGAATGGAGGTAATTGTAGCTGCTGCTGCCGCCGCCGCTGCTGACACTTAGATAGATGCAGGAGGGAAGCGCAGAGAGGAGAGCCCAAGGTGAGGGGGGGGGACTGTCCCCCCTCCCTGCTGATGTGCAAAGCTCTCCCCTTATGCTGCAACCCCTCCTGCCCCCCAAAATGGCCATGAGTGGGCCCCAGGGTGGGGCCCGCTCAAATTCTTGCAGGGGGGCCCGGTGACTTCTAGTTACCCCCCTATGAATATGTATGAGGATTAAGACAGTCCTTTAGGTGTTTTTAGTTGCAGCTGCAGTGGTACAATCTGCTGATATAGAGATAAAAATATTTAGGTTTCAAAATTTGCTTACTGCAAAATAACAGCTAAGATAATTACTGTATTTGTTTGGACTATAACAACACTCATTTTTTCTCCCCCAAAAGTGGGGGGGGGGGAAGTCACTGCATCTTATAGTCCAAATGCACGGAGTTCCTGACTTTTGAACGCCTGCCAATACAAACCTCCAACCTGCCACAATGTCGGGGACTCCCTGTACTGTGCCCATGCAGAGGAGGACACAGGGGGACAAACGGAGGACACAGGGGGACACAAAGCAGAATAGAGGAGGACACAAGTAGGACAGAGGCAAACACATGGGGGGCACAGGAGGACACAAGGGGGACAGAGAAGGACACAGGGAGACACAAGGGATACAAGGGTGCATGCGGTACAAAGGGGGCATAATCCACAAAATGCCCCTTAACCATGGATGCACCAGGTTTAGTATACTGTATATTTTTTTGCCTGTTTTTTATCTTCTAAAATCAGGTGCATCTTATGGTCAGGAGCATCTTATAGTCCAAAAAATACTGTACTAATTAAAGGACACCTGAAGTGAGAGGCATTTTTTTCCTTTTAAACAATACCAATATTTCCTGGCAGTCCTGCTAGTGTGATTGAATTAGTGTCGCATTACACACTTGTAACAAGCATCCAGCTAATCAAGTCAGATTTTTGTCAGAAACCTCTTATCTACATGCTTGTTTAGTGTCTATGGATAAAAGTATTAAAGGCAGACAATCAGTAGGGCAACTAGGCAATTTGCATTGTTTAAAAAGAAATGAATATGTCTGCCTCCATATTCCTCATGCTTCATGTGTGCATTCAAGACAATTATACAAAGAGCTGTGTCACATGGGTGATTAAAGTGGTCTGAAACTCTGACATAACATTCAATAAAAATGTGTTTTTATTATTATTATTATTATTATTATTATTATTATTATTATTATACATACAGTTATCATATTTGATTTTGTGCACACATAATATTGTCTGTTTACAAACTACAAGTTTCCAAATTGTAGTTGTTCTTGCCCTGAAAGCTGGCATTGCATTTTATTCTTTTTCTATTATAACTGCTTTTTATTATATATTAAAATCTTCTAATGAGCTATTCTGAACACTGTGTGTGCCTGAAGCAGAGACACTTTCTCAGAGAGTGTTTGTTTACATTCCAGTGTTGATACATTTGTGTTTAACAAGTAAAAAAGATAGTGTTATCTCCAGTTTGGATGCAGATTTGAAGCTGAATAGCAGGACAAAGTGCTTTGTTTAACCATTTCAGTGATGTTCTGCTAGAATTTTTTTTCTACGATAGTAGCTTTCAAGCTGTGAGGAATCTTTTAGAGCAAAGTAGAGATGCTGACTTTTAGACCACTTTAATGAAAATCATATTTTAAGGTTAAAAATTCACATTCATGACATAAGCTTTTACTGTGAAAATAAACTCCTACTTGGCATTTATATTCAGTCAGGCAGTGGTTGACTATCTAATCTATTTCAGAAGGCTGCAGAGGACTATTCTACAGCAGAATGGGGGGGGGGGGGGGCTACTTTGAGTTCTTCTTGTGATGACCTACAATGCAACAAGGTTCACATGCAGGAAACTGCCAGGAAAATGGTCCTCACAGTCTCCTGTGGGAGGGGCTTCACCACAATATCAGCCATAAAGCGCCCCCTGATCATCCATTTGTGAAAAGGAATAGATTTCTCATGGGAAAGGGGGTATCAGCTACTGATTGGGATGAAGTTTAATTCTTGGTCACGGTTTCTCTTTAAATTAAAGAATAAATTGTAATGGTATTTCGCCTAAGTGTATTGTTTGTAAGCAGCAAGTTTGAAATATTGGGGGTTCTCCTCCCCCAATAGAGAGTGGGTACAAAGCAAGAGAAGGATATTCAAACAACTAGCACAGTTCTTCTGAAATGTTCAGTTGAAATACTAATCAGGTAATACCTTTCAATCCAACGTTACATGGCAAGTTGTATTTTCTAATGTTAAAGCTGCTTGAAATTGAAAACCAGTAACAGTTCAATGGTTTTGTTTTAATCGATGCAGAAAATTATGTTGTTTCCTATCCCATTGATAATAATTTTTCACTAAACTTAAACCCATATTTTTTATTCAGTCTCAAACTCTGTCAAATGCTATTAACTGACTTTCACATGTGCAACCATAACAATTAAATCTATCAGATATCAATTAACGATTGGCATAAGAACATAACCATTTAGAAAACTTCTGCCAATTAATGTGGTCTTGGCCAACAATATACAGTAGCTAAATTTAAATGTGATTTAGATGTTTATATTGCCATAAAGGCCATCTCCACTTGTAATTAGCAGAATTCATTAGCAGAGTGATTGATCTAGAGAATGAATCTGACTGTCATTGACAAGGTCATGTTGGGATTTCCTTTACCATTGCAAGGATACACTTATAGCTGCCTCATTGAGGTTTGATGTGCCTTAGATTGGAATACCAATAGTATGACATTTGTATGATAGTATTTTTTTTAAAGAGGAACTCCAGCCATAAGGGAATTATCTCATGCCAAGACTAAACTAGTGAGCAGCAGTCGTGGAATGTGACTGGACTAGTCACATTCCACACCTGGACTGGACTGGAATGTGAATAGACTGTAAACAAGGGGAGTGACCAGTGTTGCTTTTGGATTTTCGCCAAAGTAATTTTAGCATTAAAAATGCAATTTGGACTTTGAAAATATATTCTTGAAAATACATAGTATTTTCGCGATGTGAATTTTTGAGAAAAAAGAAAGAATTCCCCAAAATGTTTGCCAAAATTGCCAGAATTTACACCAAAATTGCCATTTACGAATTAAGAACAAATAACCTGCTAAAGCTAAAAATAGCAAAAAAACACAAAAACCTCACACCTTTTAAAGCAAAAAAAAAAATCGGTAAAAATGTGAAAAATCATAAACGTATTACAAAATGCTTTTCAGAGGCATTTTCGCTTGAAATTCAAATATTACATTATTTTTGTGAAAATGTATGCGAAAAGAATATTGTTTTTTTCGCTCATCACTGGGAGTGACAAGCTAGTATTTTACAACAGGGCTAAAATCAATAATGTAAGTATACAGTAGAGTCTCGGTTATCTGGCACTGACGGGGATCAGCTGATGCCAGATAAGTGTAGTTTCTGTTTGCTTGAGACTCTATAGGCCTAGCTAATACAGTACTATATATCCCATTTTATTTACATACCATGAACTATGTATTAAATGTTAAAATACAGTAATTGAAAGTATATTAACCTGGGGTTGGGGGGAGGGGGTAATGGTACTGAGTTGTGAAGAACAGCAGAGCCCAAAAACATTGTTTATTAAGTAAAAAACATAGAGACATTCATACTAATACACTTTCTTGAAGAAAAGTCAAAGTTAGAGGGAAATAGTGACATTCTTAACTTCCTTGTATGTTATTGTTCTAAATATTCTTGCCTGGCTGTTGCCTCAGGTTGCTATTTGTAGCCGCTCTTTTATAGGCACGCGCTATTTTTCTGCATGCCTACATTTCTTTTTGTAGCCGCTGAACGTGGCTATTAACATGGGAGCCTATAGCGGCGCCCAAACTTCCCCGATGTCTCTGGTGCACACATTTCTTGCTTTTATATTGATATCTAAACCCATTGCTAACAGATCATATGCTTAATATTTCTTAAAGTGTAACTTTCGAGCATAAAATCAAACGTCAATTCATTATTTTTATCTGGTAAACAAGTAATAAGGATGCTAACCAGGCAACCCAAAAGTTAAAAATCACTTTTTTGCTGAGTACACACGTTACATTTTTTCGTGCAATTTAGCCCCCTGATTGTTTTTTCAGCATGATTTCACACTCGATTTTGCGCTCGATTCTCTTATCTTCATTAATTTTTCTTATCTTTTTCCATTCAACGCTATGAGAAATCGAGCGCGGAAACGATCGGGAGCAATATCGGACATGATGGATTTTAGCTATCTGATCCATCTATCGCACGAAAAAACGTAACGTGTGTACCCAGCATTAGTTTTCTAATCCATAAAACAACAATCCTCGGTTTCCGTGGCTCTTATTTGGTACATCTGCAGCACAAAGGAATTTGCAAGGCATGCTGGGTTGTCTTTTTTTGCTTCTTTATTGCCCCTCAGACTTAACTAATGCAGCCTGATTGGCTGAAGCCACTTTCCCTCCTGCCCCCCCCCCCCCCACACACACACACACACACCTCTGTTCCTCTTTGATTGGCTAATATTTCTCATGCTGAGACAATGCACTTTCTATTGCAGAGCTGGGTGGGAGTGCCAAAAGACTGGGAGGAGGGCGGGAAATGCATACACAATCAGGCAGAGGAGAGTAAGGGAGGATATGGCATCAGGATTGGCTTCAAGATAGACCAGAGGTGCCCATTAGGTAGATCGCGACCTCATGGTTGATCCCGACCCCACTACATTTTCCATTCTGTATGTACAAGTGTGCTCCTAAAACTGTACATAGGTAGATAATTTTGACTTGGTAATTTTTTAAAATAGCTCACAAGCCGAAAAAGTGTGGGCACCTCTGATATAGCCTCAGTTAAAATGGAGAATCCTAAAATTGTACATAGGTAGATCATTTTGACTTGGTAATTTTTTAAAATAGCACAAAAGCCGAAAAAGTGTGGGCACCTCTGAGATAGCCTCAGTTAAAATTGAGAATCCTAAGAAGGATTTTCTCTTTTTTAACTATAGAAAATCACTAAAATCAAAATGTGGACAGTGCAATACATATGTTTTGTAAGTAGAGCAAGTATTTATCTATATATACTGTACTAGTAAAAAGGCCTTCCCATTAAAAAATGGGCACTAGGCAACTGCCGCTATCCCCTGCAAAGTGCGCACTGACACGTCCTGCTCGCCCCAACCCCCACTGCTGTCCGAAGTATATGCACACAGGGAGATGTTGCTTGCTTGGCACAATGCAATGAAGTTCACAGGCAGCAAACTGTCAGGTCTAGAAGCACGGACACTGGAAGACAGGAGGATGCAGAGACACAGGGGTTTTATTATATAGGATGTTTTTTTTTTCTGAGATAGTATGACTGACAGCTCCTCTTTAATTCTTAAGGGTCCAATGTTATTGTTCATGTTTTTCTAGTCTAATATACTCCTTTCATAACAATCTCAAGGAAGAAAACAATATGTTGAATATAATCGCAGGACTTTTCATAACCTTTTTTCCTGTAACTTAACAAAATGTGTCAAGCAGGGGTCTAGTGTACATTTTGAGACCAATAAAAGCTTGAAATACAAAATCTAAACTAAATTTCAAAATGATTCCCCAAAATCTCTGATCATTTATACTTCCAAGCTGCAGCTGCTCAACCTGCACTTATACAATAGAGATGATGGGCAGATTCGACCAAGAGACAGATCTTTATGTAATCAAATCTGATTTGAGAGAGATCAGTCAGCTGCTCATACTCTGCAGGTTGATTCCCGATAAATTTCTAACATGAAATCGCTCGGGAATCGTCCGTGCCCCCAATGTAAAAATGTACTCCCGTGTGTGCATTTATGCATTACCTGTCCTGAGTTGCCCACGGCGTGGTGCCCATCTGTCTTTGGAATCACCCGCAGATTATTGTAAGTAAGTAGCCAGGTCTAGGTGCCCCCAGTATAGGCTAGATAGATAAGGTGTCCCCCAGCATAGGCTAGGTTGGTACAGGTGTCTCTAGTATAGGCTAGGTAGGTACAGGTGTCGCTCAGTATTGGCTAGGTAGGTGCATGTATCCCCCAGGATAGGCTAGGTAGGTGCAGGTCCCCCAGGATAGGCTCGGTAAATGCAGGTGTACCAAAGGATATGCTAGATAGGTGCAGGTGACACCCAGGATAGACTAGGTAGCTGCAGGTGTCCCCCAGGATTGGCTGGTTAGGTGCCCCCAAGGATTGGCTGGTTAGGTGCCCCCCAGTATAGGGTAGATAGGTGCCCCTAGTATAGGGTAGATAGGTGCCCCCCAGTTTAGGGTAGATAGGTGCCCCCCAGTATAGGCTATATAGGTGCCCCCAGTATAGGGTAGATAGGTGTACCCCAGTATAAGGTAGATAGGTGCCCCCCAGTATAGGGTAGATAGGTGCCCCACAGTATAAGGTAGATAGATGCCCCCCAGTATAGGCTATATAGGTGCCCCCTAGTTAAGGTAGATGGGTGCCCCCCAGTAAAGGGTAGATAGGTGCCCCCAGTATAGGGTAGATAGGTGCCGCCAGTATAAGGTATATAGGTGCCCCCCAGTATAGGGTAGATAGGTGCCCCCTAGTATAGGGTAGATTGGGCCCCCCAGTATAAGGTAGATAGGTGCCCCCCAGTATAGGGTAGATAGGTGCCCCCCAGTATAGGGTAGATAGGTGCCCCCTATGCCCCCAGCTGGTGGCTGGGTGGTATAATGGTTAAGGGCTCTGCCTCTGACACAGGAGACCAGGGTTCGAATCTTGGCTATGCCTGTTCAGTAAGCCAGCACCTATTCAGTAGGAGACCTTAGGCAAGTCTCCCTAACACTGCTACTGCCTATAGAGCGCGTCCTAGTGGCTGCAGCTCTGGTGCTTTAAGTCCGCAAGGAGAAAAGCACAATATAAATGTTCTGTGTTTGTTTGTGTTTAGCATAGGGTAGATAGGTGCCCCCCAGTATAAGCTAGATAGGTGCCCCCCCAGTATAGGGTAGATAGGTGCCCCCAGTATATGGTAGATAGGTGCCCCCTAGCATAGGGTAGATAAGTTCCCCCCAGTATACGGTAGATAGGTGTCCCCCAGTATAGGGTAGATAGGTGCCCCCCAGTAAAGGGTAGATAGGTGCCCCCTAGTATAGGGTAGATAGGTACCCCCCAGTATAGGGTAGATAGGTGCCCCCCAGTATAAGGTAGATAGGTGCCCCCCAGTATAGTGTAGATAGGTCCCCCCAGTATAGGGTAGACATGTGTCCCCCAGTATAGGGTAGATATGTGTCCCCCAGAATAGGGTAGATAGGTGCCCCCCAGTATAGAGTAGCTAGGTACAGGAGCCCCACTTTAGAAGTTAGCTAGGTGCTGGTGCTCCTGTACACTATCTGCAGCATTAGGAATGTAAGACATAGTTCCCCCAACCCCCGATCCCCCCCAATCCCCCCCAATTCCCCCCAATTCCCCCGATGCAGCAGCTGCCTTGATAGATACATACCGAGCCTCGTTCCAGCGAGCGCCCCAGCCTGTCTTCACAGCTCCGCATAGCTTCCGGTATGCGGAGGATCGGGGCTGAAGTCATGTGATGTCTACCAAAAGATATGCGAAGCTGTGACAGCAGGCTGGGGTGCTCGCTGGAACGAGGCTCAGTATATATCTATCAAGGCAGGGGCTGCGTCGGGGAAATTAGGGGGGATTGGGGGGGGTGGGCTAATTAGGGGGGGATCGGGGGGTGGGGGGAACTACAACTTACATTCCTAATGCTGCAGATAGTGTACAGGAGCCCCTGCACTTAGTTAACTTATACAGTGTGGCTCCTGTAGCTAGGGAAACTCCCTGAGCGGCATGCCCGACACTGTGTTGGGCATACCGCTTTTAGCAAAAATTCCTTGCCTGACACAGTGTCCGGCATACCGCTCAGGAGGTTAATCCATGCCATGCACTGATGAGGACCAACCAGTCTGAAATGTCTGTATGCATGTTGGATTATTGTGGCTCTGTACAATTAACAAGCTGACACATCATTGCATTCCAATGGTTGTGGAGGTGTGTTCAGCTTACAAGGACAACAAAAGATGATTTGCATATTCAGCAGTGATGCTCACTTCAACTAAATAATCAAGCAGCACACAGTGCATAAAATGTACACTGTACGAAACAGATGAAGAACCTGGATTAAAATGTTGTGGAACAGGAGGCCATATGCAATTCACTTTTTCACCCCAGTTTTCTCCAAGAAGATAATTTTTCATCTTCTATTTAAAATAGCTTTCCAGTACGTTTCAACAAAAAAAAGTACCAAAAAAAAAAGTAAATGATGAAGTGCTATCAAAATTATTTTGAGTATTTTGTTGCTTTCTTGTAGCTTAAAGGGAAGCTAAACTGAGAAGGATATGGATTTTTCCTTTTAAAATAATACCAATTGACTGACTCTCCTGCTGATCCTGTGTCTCTAATACTTTTAGCCACAGCCCCTCAACAAGCATGCAGATCAGGTGCTCTGACTGAAGTCAGACTGGATTAGCTGCATGCTTGTTTCAGGGTGTGATTCAGCCACTACTGCAGTCAAAGAGTTCAGCAGGACTGCCAGGCAAATGGTATTGTTTAAAAGGAAACATCCATATCCCTCTCAGTTAAGTTTCCCTTGAAAAGCCATTTTATTGACAAGTTTAAAAACACCACCTCGGAGAAAACTCAGAAGAAAAAGTTAATTGCATATGGGCCAGGGTGTCTCACAAATCCACTCACTCAGTGAAAACTGAAGCCTCAAACATACGCTATACTGTTCCCGGCCAATGTGGTGTGTCTACAGGTGTCACCTGAGGTCTACTGAAAGCTATAATGGGGTTCTAGACTACCACAGACTATAGTGAGGAGTGTCACTTAGAGGGGGCACAGCGGCCACTACAGGGCAGACCTGGGGTCCACTATTTGTGGACACAGTGTTGGGGCCATTAAAGGGGGGCACAGCATAGTGGACATCAGTAGAGGGACATAACATATTACACAAATACAAGGGGCACACAGCATGAAGACCACTTTTAGGAGGCAGTATATATAGAGACAGTCTAAGAAATACATTATAGGGGATCTTAAAACAGGCAGATACTTTGATGATTGAAAAGGAAAAGCTGCAATAGTGACAAGAAAATATACTCAGCACATTGCTGTGGAATATGTGGGTGCTATAAAAATACAAAATAAAATAATAATAATAATTCTTCACTTAGGTGTGTACTTACTTTTGTTGTCAGCCGTTTAGACATGTAATGCTGCGTGTCGAGTTATTTTGATGGGACAGCAAATTCACACTGTTATACAAGCTGCACACTGACTACTTTACATTGTATCAAAGTGTTATGTCTTTAGTGGTGTCCCGTGAAAAAATATAATAATAAATGTGAGAGGTGTACGCACGTTTGTGAGATACTGTTTATTCATTTTTAGGGGCCATAAAGATGAGTTATCAATAGAGAACTACATAAAAACAAATGAACAGAAAACAGCTGCAGATGCATTTGGCTGTGTTTCTTAATCCTTTTAAGGATTAAGTCTACATAAATCTCAGATAAGATCTTTATTAAATCTTGTGGTTTCACTGATATTTATATGGTTGCATAATTACCCCAAAGTGGTCCAATCCAATCCATCCTATCAGCTGTTTTGGACTGTGCACAGCTACCTCTGCAATAACTGCAGAACTTTATAACAACACAACTAATATTACATTAGAGGCAGATTTTCTAAATACAACAAAATTTATTTATTTATTTATTTATTTATTTGTTGTATTTATAAAGCGCCAACATATTACGCAGCGCTGGACATTAATTTAGGTTACAGACAATATTTAGGGGTGACAAACAGCAAAATGACAATACAGGAATACAAGAAAACCAGATCACACAGCACAGTATGAGTACAAGGTAATGCTTAGTCAGTCACTGGATGGGAGCATGGAGTTAGGCAAGTTAGGTTCACTCAAATGCATAGCATGGGTGCACAGTAATAGAGGTGCATGATCAGGTAGGACACAAAAGGAGTGAGGACCCTGCCCAAAGGCTTACAATCTAGAGGGAGAGGTAGGGACACGAGAGGTAGGGGACCAGAGTTCGGCTGTGGGTTTAGAGCAATTGTGAGGGGTGGTAGGCAAGAGTGAAAAGGTGAGTTTTGAGGGCCTTCTTGAAGGTGTTGAAGGAGGGGGCTGCCCTAATGGGTGGAGGTAGGGAGTTCCATAGTGTCGGAGCGGCTCTTGAGAAGTCTTGGAGGCGTGCATGGGACTGGGTGATGCAGGGAACGGTCAGGCGAAGTTCATTGAAGGAGCGGAGTGAGCGGCTTGGTGTGTATCTCTGAGTAAGATCAGAAATGTAGGTTGGACAGGTTTTGTGGATGGATTTGTAGGTCAGACACAATATCTTGAATCTGATTCTGGACTGGATAGGAAGCCAGTGGAGGGATTCACGGAGGGGAGCCGCCCTGGTGGAGCGATGGGAGGAGTGGATAATTCTGGCAGCCGCATTCATGATGGACTGCAGTGGGGCTATTCGGGTCTTAGGGAGTCCAGACAGAAGGGCATTGCAGTAGTCGAGGCGGGAAATTATGAGGGCATGGATGAGGAGTTTGGTGGTGGCAGGGGTCAGGAAAGGGCGAATCTTACAGATGTTACGAAGGTGGAAGTTGCAGGACTTTGTGAGGTTTTGGATGTGGGGAGTGAAGGAGAGTGCGGAGTCCAGGGTGACACCCAGACAGCGGGCTTGAGAGGTAGGGTGAATAGTAGTGTGGTTAACAGTGACCTGCACATCTGGGAGGTCCAGGGATGACCGGGGTGGGAAGATCATAAATTCCGTTTTGTCTAGATTTAGTTTTAGGAACCTAGCGGACATCCAGGAGGAGATGGCAGATAGGCAGGAGGAGACCTTGTCCATGGTAGTGGTGGATATGTCAGGGGTGTGGAGATAGATTTGGGTGTCATCTGCATACAGATGATAGTTAAAACCCATGGAGGAGATAACCTTGCCAATGGAGGATGTGTATAGGGAGAACAGTAGGGGGCCAAGGACCGAGCCTTGGGGGACTCCCACTGAGAGGTGGTTGGGGGTGGACGAGGACTCATTGAAGGAGGTCGTGAAGGAGCGGTTGGAGAGGTAGGATGAAAGCCAGGTCAGGGCGAGATCGTGAATGCCCATGGATTGGAGGGACTGGAGGAGTAGGGGATGATCTACTGTATCAAAAGCTGCTGAAAGGTCAAGGAGGAGGAGAATGGTGTATTTACCTTCAGCTTTAGCTAAGGCAAGGTCATTGACCACTTTTGTGAGAGCCGTTTCGGTTGAGTGGGCAGGCCGAAATCCAGATTGCAGTGGGTCTAGTAGTGAGTTGGCATTGAGGTACTGGGTCAGGCGTTTGTGAACCAGACGCTCAAGGAGTTTTGAGGCGAAGGGGAGGAGGGAGATCGGGCGATAGTTGGAGGGTAGCGAGGGGTCGAGGGAGGGTTTCTTGAGCAGAGGCAGTACAGTGGCCTGCTTGAAGTCTGAGGGGAAGGTGCCTGTGGATAGGGAGAGGTTAAACATGGTAGTGAGGACTGGGGCCAGATCCGTGAAGTGAGGCTGAAGTAGATCAGAAGGGATAGGGTCAAGGGGGGAGGTAGTGGTATGGGAAGTCTGCAGTAGGTGGTTGACCTCCTCAGTGGTAGTAGGAGTGAAGGAGGTGAGGGGAGGATAGGGTGGAGAAGGAGTAGGTTGTGAGCAGGTGGGAGATGAAGATTGACGATTGGATATTTCCTGACGGATGGAGACTATTTTGTTGGTGAAGTGGGTGGCTAAATCTGTGGCAGAGAGGGAGGAAACAGAAGGTGGGGGGGTGGGTTTAAGCAGGGAGTTGAAGGTGCTAAAAAGACGCCGGGGATTGGAAGCTTGTGCTCCGATGAGCTTGGTAAAGTATTCCTGCTTCGCATGAGCAAGGGCAGTGTGGAACTGCTGCAGGTTAGTTTTGTACTGTAGGAAATAATGGTTTAGTCGAGTTTTCCGCCATTTTCATTCAGTGGCGCGTGTTTCCCTCTGGAGGTTGCGAGTATGGGTAGTGCGCCAGGGCTGGGGGTTAGGGGGTCGGTTGCGGCGGAATATTGGTGGAGCAGCTCTCTCTAGGGCTGATGAGAGCATTTGGTGATACTGAGCTGCAGCAAGATTAGGACAGGTTAGGGTGGGGAGAGTGGAGGAAAATTGTAAAATGGCCAATTTTTAAATATCACTTATTTTAGCTGTCTTCTAAACAACAATACAAATAATATGTTGTCAGTGCGCTAGTTGCACACACAAAATGCCCTAACTTATATGTAATCACAGCACATAATGTTCACTTGAATCATTTATATGCTGTTGCCAAGGCAGCACAGGACTAAAAGTAACTGTAATTAACTGTATGCTTGGTCAACATTTTTTGTCATTTAAACCCCTCCATCTGTAACATGTCAGCCACCACTCAGTCTATCAAACTTTGCATTCCTCATATCCTGTAATATGTACTGTCAGCCATCCCTCCATCCTTCTAAAAGGGAATCATAAGTAAAAAAAAAAATAAAACTTACCTGGGGCTTCTTTCAGCCCCCTGAACTCCTACTGTGCTCACAACATCCTCCTGATCCCCTCTGGGCAGCAGCGGGGACCCCCACAAAGCTGGGCTGTCATCACTAGTAAGCAGCCACTGCGCACTCTGTTCGCGCTCACCTACCCTGGAGCATTCTGCGAAGTACATGTAATTCACTACTGCACATGGGCAGAATGCTCCCAGCGACAGGGGAGCGCGACAAGGGTGTGTGCGGCTCAAGGCCATGCGTGGGCAGTAGCGGCCAGCAGGTGGTGAAAGCCCAGCTTTGCGGGGGCCGCTGCCACTGCCCAGAGGGTATCAGGACCCAGTAGGAATCCAGGGGCTGGAGTCCCCATGTAAGTTGAATTTTTGTTATTCTTTTTTTTTTTTTTACTTACCATAAGTTTCCATTTAATAGGTGAGGTTAATAAGTCTTTTTAAAGCAGAAAAGGAGAGAAACCGAGAGCCCAATATGGTGTAGTATGTATTGACCAAGGGAGGAAATATGATAAGTAAGTAATATACTCACAAACGTGGGTTACCGCTCAGGCAACCACTGTATAGGCAGGTGGGGAGATTAGACCTGTCCCCACTCTGAAGGAAGAAAGAGGGTTTGTCACCCTTCCACCCAGGGTGGTAATCTCGATTGTAAGATGTACAGAGGCGCCAAATAGGATAAAAGGTATTTAAAAAGTTTAAAAAATCCGGGTGGCGGCGGTGGACCAGCCACTCAAAAATGGACTTTGAAACGTCAATTAGGAACAAATAATTTATTCACATACTCCAATGAACAGTATCGCAACGTGTTTCACGGGCATAATCCCGCTTCATCAGGCATTCAACAGTAGGAGTAATACACTAAAAAATGACAGAGATAAAAAGGTACATCAAAGTGCTGCACAAGTTAAGTGTTATCTATGTAAATAGTATAATGCATCACATGTAGTGTGCAACCGCCTTAATCCATCAGGTGAACCTTATGGTGACCATTGCATAATATGGTGGTGAGTGGTTGGTATACTTATATATGCAACACAGAAGGTGTGATGAATAAGTTGGTATTTTGAGATCCAATTCTACTATATGCCATACCTCTGTATAGTGGGTAGTGTGATTTCTGAGCGAGTGAAAGTGCTGGGAAAAAAAGGGGGGAAAAATCCTATTCATAAGCAAGGGGGTGCTTTATTAGACCTAAGAGGCAGGGCTGTGGGGGAATGGGGGAGTGAGGAGGTAGAAATGGGGAAACAGTATATATGCGGAATGGGTATGAGGAAGAGCGCATGAGCAGTGTGTGTATAAATATTACAATAGAGAAAAAGGTGAAAAAATTATAAGACAATAATGACAGCGTTTACCTTAAACAGGTCCAGTGTACGCTTGGCACCTCTGTGTCTTGGTGTCAGCGTCGGATCTTTAAATAGAACTGCACGAGTGATAGACGGGGTGGGCTGGTCTAGAGGGGGTGTGTGGGGATGCGGGGGGTAGTGTCCAATGGCTGTCTCTGATGAGGGGGGTATGGCCAATGGGAACCTGTGTTGGGCGGGGTTCTGGGGTCTGTATTTGCCGCTATTGGTTGGACCCTACGTGAGGGAATAGGCGGCAAAGATGCGGGGGGCGGTGTGTAGTGTATGCGGCGTCATCTGGAGTAATGGCGCCTGCATGGAGCCTGTATGCGTCTACACGTATTTTGGGACGCATGCGCAGACCGCAGTAGCGCGCACACGTGTCATTAAAGCACGCAGGGCGCGTTATGGGCATAGTGCGCATGCCCATTTTAAAGCATGTGAGGTCATATAATAAAGTGCTGATGTGCTTCAAGGACAACTGAAGTTAGTGGGGTATGAAGACTGCCATATTTCCTTTTAAACAATGCAAACTACCTGACTGCAATGCTGCTGATCATACTTTTTAGCCAAAGACCCTGAACAAGAAAGCAGATCAGATGTTTCTGATTGTTTCAAGTGTGAGATTCAGACACTACTGATGCATAAAATATTAGCAGGATGCCAGGCAACTGGTATTATTTAAAAGAAAATAAATATGGCAGCGGCCCTATTCTTCTCACTTCAGATGTCCTCCAGGTGTGTGCGTGTGTGTGTTTGTGTGTGTGTATATACACTCACCTAAAGGATTATTAGGAACACCATACTAATACAGTGTTCCCCTTTCCCCTTCAGAACTGCCTTAATTCTACGTGACATTGATTCAACAAGGTGCTGAAAGCATTCTTTAGAAATGTTGGCCCATATTGATAGGATAGCATCTTGCAGTTGATGGAGATTTGTGGGTTGCACATCCAGGGCACGAAGCTCCCGTTCCATCATATCCCAAAGATGCTCTATTGGGTTGAGATCTGGTGACTGTGGGGGCCATTTTAGTACAGTGAACTCATTGTCATGTTCAAGAAACCAATTTGAAATGATTCGAGCTTTGTGACATGGTGCATTATCCTGCTGGAAATAGCCATCAAAGGATGGGTACATGGTGGTCATGAAGGGATGGACATGGTCAGAAACAATGCTCAGGTAGCCCATGGCATTTAAATGATGCCCAATTGGCACTAAGGGGCCTAAAGTGTGCCAAGAAAACATCCCCCACACCATTACACCACCACCACCTCCAGCCTGCACAGTGGTAACAAGGCATGATGGATCCATGTTCTCATTCTGTTTACGCCAAATTCTGACTCTATCGAGACTCATCAGACCAGGCAACATTTTTCCAGTTTTCAACTCGTGCAAATTGTGCAAATTGTAGCCTCTTTTTCCTATTTGTAGTGGAGATGAGTGGTACCTGGTGGGGTCTTCTGCTGTTGTAGCCCATCCGCCTCAAGGATGTGCGTGTTGTGGCTTCTTAAGTTCTTTGCCACATACCTCGGTTGTAATTTCAGTCAACATTGCTCTTCTATCAGCTTGAATCAGTCGCCCATTCTCCTCTGACCTCTAGCATCAACAAGGCATTTTCGCCCACAGGACTGCCACATACTGGATGTTTTCCCTTTTTACACCATTCTTTGTAAATCCTAGAAATGGTTGTGTGTGAAAATGCCAGTAACTGAGCAGATTGTGAACTACTCAGACCGGCCCGTCTGGCACCAACAACCATGACACGCTCAAAATTGCTTAAATCCCCTTTCTTTCCCATTCTGACAGTCAGTTTGGAGTTCAGGAGATTGTCTTGACCAAGACCACTCCCCTAAATGCATTGACACAACTGCCATGTGATTAGTTGATTAGATAATTGCATTAATGAGAAATTGAACAGGTGTTCCTAATAATCCTGAAAGAGACTCTGTAACAAAATGTTGAGCCTTATTTCTTCTATCCTATAAGTTCATATAGCTGTTCTAATGTGTCCTGTCTTACTGCAGCTTTCCTAGTTGCACAGTGGCTGTGTTATCTCTGTTATATGATCTAATCTTCTCTCCTCTGTCGGGTCTGTTGGGCTCAGGCAGTCAGACTGGAATGTGCTGTGCTGCTTGTGATTAGATAGAAGCTATACACACCCTCTTCAGGCCCCCTGCACACTCTGTATGACTCACACACTGAGCTACTCTCAGCCTATCACTTGCTATGTCTTTTGTTTGTAAACACTGCATAAAAATGGCAATTACAAGCCAGGATTGCAGCAGGGAGTGGCAAAAACAGCACAGAGGGGCCCAGGAGAACATAATGAATATAATGGTATGCTAGCTTGCTTTAGCCTAGTACACACATGCAGTAAAAGCAGGCTTTTATTATAATTCCATTAAAAAACGAAGCAGGCGACCACAGCAATGGTCAGTCAGGAGAGAGGGTAGCAAGCATGAAAAAGACGTCTACAGCTGTTTCGCACTCAACACGGAGTGCTTCATCAGGTCCTGATGAAGCACTCCGTGTTGAGTGCGAAACAGCTGTAGACGTCTTTTTCATGCTTGCTACCCTCTCTCCTGACTGACCATTGCTGTGGTCGCCTGCTTTGTTTTTTAATGGAATTATAATAAAAGCCTGCTTTTACTGGATGTGCCTAGCCGCTTTGTGCCTCTACACTGTTTTGACTTGCTGGAACTTGTTTTGGCCTGGAGCACTCCGGAGTATTATCTGGCTTTTGGTCTTGTGCACCTCCCCCTCTACCTATTGACTAGTACACACATGCAATTGTAATTTTTTTTTTTGTATCATATTAGTAATTCATAATTTACAAATATTTTACAATAATAATTTACAATAATAAAATAATTTACAAATATTATGTATTCATATTAATACATCTTCATATATAAGTATTACTTATTATTGTAATTGTAATCATTGGATTGGCCAATTTTACCACTACCATGTAGTTATCTACCAATGTATTGATTGCATTCAACATCTGTTGGCCCTCATACTACATGGAGGTGGTAAAATTGGTCAGTGATTGGCAAATCAAAATTAGATGTGTGTATGCACCTTTTGCCAGATTTGCTTTAGCAAATGGTTAACCGATAAGG
Organism: Hyperolius riggenbachi; assembly: GCF_040937935.1. NCBI lineage: Eukaryota > Metazoa > Chordata > Amphibia > Anura > Hyperoliidae > Hyperolius > Hyperolius riggenbachi. The sequence goes on from NC_090651.1 coordinate 281,303,287, forward strand.
TGCCCAGAGTAATTTTACATTGTGGGCAAAAAGTGAAGAGCGATTGCAAAGCTGACCTTGTAACAGTGACTGGGTTTGTAATGACCTTGCAGCTGGCAGAGCAAAGAATTCTGGAAGGAAGATATGGTGGCTGGCAATTCCAAAAACTATAAGATGTCACTAGCATAAATTAACCATTGCATACATTTATACTGCATTTCCTATGAAGTAAAGTCCTGTACAACAAAAGCCAAGAAAATGCTGCAGAACATTTAACTAGGAGGCTGCTGGAAAATGATAAGCAGATTGCTTCAACAGCTGCAGTTTAGCTGAAGATGAATTAGTATGGGCAGCATGAGAAAAGATTTGAAGCCAGGGTTATATTTAAGGCTACAGCGTTAATTTAAAGCCAGACTTTATAGTTTATAAATAATATAGTTATAAGTATAGAATTTTAATAGCATAGTAAACAAGTACAAGTAAGCAAGTACTAAAATATTTCTTGTGCAAAATGAGCATCTGCACCTAAAATCTTCTTATCCAAAATATGTGACCTGAGTCAAAATAATAATAATGCTAAAAATAATAATTAATTAAAAAGAAAAAAAAATCATAAAAAGCTGCATTTTGATTTGTGTTGTCACGGTGCTCAGACTGAAAAGGGGTGGGGCACAGACTGAGTTGTCTGAGGAGTTTACTTCATGGAGCTCTAGAAGTCTGTGCTGTAGGAAACGGCTGGTGAACAAGATAATCGAGCTTATTCACAAATAAAAACAATATTATTGGCTAGAAGGATGCACGGAACTAGAATCTATATATATACATACACACACACATACGCAACTCTGACACCTCTCTCTCTCTCTCTCTCTCTCTCTCTCTCTCTCTCTATATATATATATATATATATATATATATATAGAGGTGTCAGAGTTGCAAGAAGGGAATGGGGAACAGTTTGTTAATGATTACCACTATTCAAACTATCTATAGAAGTGATTTTTATGAGCACAGGGCACATAGAAAGCTAATACTGTAGTTAAGGGCCAGCCCTTCAGGGCCCCTCTGGCCCAAGGGCCCCGATGCAGTCGCTACCTCCGCAACCCCTATTGCTACGCCCCTGTTTTATATATATATATATAGATATATATATATAGATATATATATATATGTATATATATATATATATATATATATATATATATATGTATATATATATATATATATATATATATATATATATATATATATATATATATATATATATATATATATATATATATATATATATATATACATTTAAGGAAAGGTGGGGGAAAGGCTGCGCATCCCTAAACACATGTTGCAATTGAATGGTTAATCGCACAGGCATACACCGCCTCTGCCAGACTGAAAAATGCATGCCCTGCATCCAAGACAAGTGCTAACATTTATTAAACTAGGAGGAACTTTAGCTTCCAATATGGTTTGCATGCAAAGTATATTATACTAGACACTTGCGCCATGGTGAGGCAAACCTCCGGGAAAGTGACCTAACCTAAATTTAAAACCTTGGGAGCAGCTAAGCAAAAAAATTGTGTAACTTACATTTGGTTGAACAGCGAGGAGAACGCCAGCGCATACCACTAAGGCTGCATCTAAAATGACCACCAGCTCAGTGTGAAGCACCTAAATAGATTTTCTGCACACTTCGCATTCAATTCAGATGCAAATCATATGCAAATCTGCTACTACTAATCATGGAAACAGGAAACTCAGGAGGAGGGGCTGGGAGCAGCTAACCTGACAGTTACATAGTTACAAAGTTAAGGAAAGGTGGGGGGAAAGGCTGCACATCCCTAAACACATGTTGCAATTGAATGGTTAATCGCACAGGCATACACTGCCTCTGCCAGACTGAAAAATGCATGCCCTGCATCCAAGACAAGTGCTAACATTTATTAAACTAGGGGGAACTTTAGCTTCCAATATGGTTTGCATGCAAAGTATATTATACTAGACACTTGCGCCACGGTGAGGCAAACCTCCGGGCAAGTGACCTAACCTAAATTTAAAACCTTGGGAGCAGCTAAGCAAAAAAAAATGTGTAACTTACATTTGGTTGAACAGTGAGGAGAACGCCAGCGCATACCACTAAGGCTGCATCTGAAATGACCACCAGCTCAGTGTGAAGCACCTAAATAGATTTTCTGCACACTTACCATTCAATTCAGATGCAAATCATATGCAAATCTGCTACTACTTATCATGCAAACAGGAAACTCAGGAGGAGGGGCTGGGAGCAGCTAACCTGACAGTTACATAGTTACAAAGTTAAGGAAAGGTAGGGGGAAAGGCTGCGCATCCCTAAACACATGTTGCAATTGAATGGTTAATCACACAGGCATACACGCCTCTGCCAGACTGAAAAATGCATGCCCTGCATCCAAGGCAAGTGCTAACATTTATTAATCTAGGAGGAACTTTAGCTTACAATATGGTTTGCATGCAATGTATATTATAATATTATACTAGACACTTGCGCCACGGTGAGGCAAACCTCCGGGCAAGTGACCTAACCTAAATTTAAAACCTTGGGAGCAGCTAAGCAAAAAAAAATGTGTAACTTACATTTGGTTGAACAGTGAGGAGAACGCCAGCGCATACCACTAAGGCTGCATCTGAAATGACCACCAGCTCAGTGTGAAGCACCTAAATAGATTTTCTGCACACTTACCATTCAATTCAGATGCAAATCATATGCAAATCTGCTACTACTTATCATGCAAACAGGAAACTCAGGAGGAGGGGCTGGGAGCAGCTAACCTGACAGTGACAGTTACATAGTTACAAAGTTAAGGAAAGGTAGGGGGAAAGGCTGCGCATCCCTAAACACATGTTGCAATTGAATGGTTAATCGCACAGGCATACACGCCTCTGCCAGACTGAAAAATGCATGCCCTGCATCCAAGGCAAGTGCTAACATTTATTAATCTAGGAGGAACTTTAGCTTCCAATATGGTTTGCATGCAATGTATATTATAATATTATACTAGACACTTGCGCGACGGTGAGGCAAACCTCCGGGAAAGTGACCTAACCTACATTTAAAACCTTGGGAGCAGCTAAGCAAAAAAATTGTGTAACTTACATTTGGTTGAACAGTGAGGAGAACGCCAGCGCATACCACTAAGGCTGCATCTGAAATGACCACCAGCTCAGTGTGAAGCACCTAAATAGATTTTCTGCACACTTACCATTCAATTCAGATGCAAATCATATGCAAATCTGCTACTACTTATCATGCAAACAGGAAACTCAGGAGGAGGGGCTGGGAGCAGCTAACCTGACAGTTACATAGTTACAAACTTAAGGAAAGGTGGGGGGAAAGGCTGCGGATCCCTAAACACATGTTGCAATTGAATGGTTAATCGCACAGGCATACACCACCTCTGCCAGACTGAAAAATGCATGCCCTGCATCCAAGACAAGTGCTAACATTTATTAAACTAGGAGGAACTTTAGCTTCCAATATGGTTTGCATGCAAAGTATATTATACTAGACACTTGCGCCACGGTGAGGCAAACCTCTGGGCAAGTGACCTAACCTAAATTTAAAACCTTGGGAGCAGCTGAGCAAAAAAAAAATTTGTAACTTACATTTGGTTGAACAGCGAGGAGAACGCCAGCGCATACCACTAAGGCTGCATCTGAAATGACCACCAGCTCAGTGTGAAGCACCTAAATAGATTTTCTGCACACTTGTGTATGCCTGTGCGATTAACCATTGAATTGCAACATGTGTTTAGGGATGCGCAGCCTTTCCCCCCACCTTTCCTTAACTTTGTAACTATGTAACTGTCAGGTTAGCTGCTCCCAGCCCCTCCTCCTGAGTTTCCTGTTTGCATGATAAGTAGTAGCAAATTTGCATATGATTTGCATCTGAATTGAATGCGAAGTGTGCCGAAAATCTATTTAGGTGCTTCAGAGAGCTGAAAACATTTACAAATGGCCTTGTAGCCCTTTCCTGACTTGTGAGCAGTCACAATGCGCAGCCACAGGTCCTCACTGATCTCCTTTGTCTTAGCCATGACTGTCTACCAACCAACTGCAGAGAGCTGCTGTTTTTCACCTGTTGAGTTGATTAAAACCGCTGTTCCCAATTAATGAGGGTAATTAGGATGCTGTAGAACAGCTTGGACTATTTGGAATGTTATTGAACTTTAGATTTTTTCCCCAGACTGTGACAGTTTGTGAAGGGTATGATTAATTTTAGACTGGACACTTTTTGCTCAATTTTAAATAAAAGCTGAGAAATGTTTTTTTTTTTCACAATAATGCATATTGTACATTGTCTTATTATCTTTTGGGAAACACCTATGTCATTTACCCATTTACCATCAAAAAAGTACTTGCTGTTTGAATAAAAGTAACTTTAAGTCAAAATTTGCCAGGGGTATGAATAATTATGGGCAGCACTGTATATATACAGTGGGATGCGAAAGTTTGGGCAACCTTGTTAATCGTCATGATTTTCCTGTGTAAATTGTTGGTTCCAATGAGAGTCTGGATTCTGGTTGAAGGTATTTTGGACCATTCCTCTTTACAAAACATCTCTATTTCATTCAGGTTTGATGGCTTCCGAGCATGGACAGCTCTCTTTAATTCACACCACAGATTTACAATTATATTCAGGTCTGGGGACTGAGATGGTCATTCCAGAAAGTTGTACTTGTTCCTCTGCATTAATGCCTTAGTGGATTTAGAGAAGTGTTTAGGGTCATTGGCCTCAATTCACTAAACTTATCTCCTGTCTTTAATAACTCTTCTAGAGTTGTTACCATGGTGATAAGGCATGTAGTATTAAGGAAACATTTTACCTCAGGCAAGCCTAAAGTTAACTCTTCTGTCTTTAAATTAACTCTCCAATCCTTAAAATAACTCCAGAGTTAAAGACAAGCTGTTAATTAGCTGCATGTGAAATTAACTACAGAGGAGGTAAATTAACTACAGAGGAGGTAAATTAACTACAGAGGAGGTAAATTAACTACAGGAGAGGTAACTTAAGGAATGAAGAGGTAAGATAACTCTCTCACGTGTGGAGGTAAGTTTTCTCTTGCCTTATTATCTCTAGCATGATCTTAGTGAATTGAGGCCATTGTCTTGTTAAAAGATCCAGCCTCAGAGCAGCTTCAGCTTTGTCACTGATTCCTGGACATTGGTCTCCAGAATCTGCTGATAATGAGTGGAATCCATGCATCCCTCAACTTTGACAAGATTCCCAGTCCCTGCACTGGACACACAGCCCCACAGTATGATGGAATCACCACCATATTTTACTGTAGGTAGCAGGTTTTTTTCTTGCAATCCTGTGTTGTTTTTCCTCCATGCATAACGCCCCTTGTTATGCCCAAATAAATAAATTTTAGTTTCATCAGTCCACAGCACCATATTCCAAAATAAAGCTGGCTTGTCCAAATGTGCTTTAGCATACCTCAAACGGCTCTGTTTGTGCTGTGGGCGGAGAAAACGCTTCCTCAGCAGTGTTGCTCGAATGCACTGAAATTCGATTCGAGTACATTCGAATCCGGGTCCGGGTCAAATCCGGATTCGGCCCTGATTGCGACCATAGAATTCAATTCGAATTCAAACTCGAGCCGTGATCACAAATAGAATCCGGATAACGAGTCGTGATCACGAATTCCAATGGCCTTAAAGCATTTCTTTTAAAGGGAAACCACAATTAAATATATGTGTAATTAAAAAAAATAAAAAAAAATTGATGGAAAACTGTTTTTTCTGTATTTTCTTCTCCTCCTCCTCCTCTTCCTCCTCCTTCTTCTTCTTCTTCTTCTTTTTTTTTGTTTTGTTTTTTCTTCCGCTTGTCTCCAACTTAATGTTTTTCCCTTACAGAACTGTTTAATGTTTTTCTTCAACAGCATAGCTAAATTTGTGGTGTTATAGCTAGTGGTGCATGGCAGCAGCGCATAACTCTGTGGACCCTGGCAGTGGAAGCACCGACAGCAGGAGGTTAAAGTAGCAGCAGGAGGAGGAGGAGTGATGTGTGGCAGCATACAATGTAGTAGGCCGTGGCACTTAGCGTTGGTACCATGGCTGTAATAAACACAGTACAGAAGGAGGTTCCAGACAGCAGTCGTGAAGCCCACATTGTGTCCAATACACAACTGAGACTGCACAATTTTAAACACAGACACCTCAAAAAAAAATTTTACCAAAAAAATGTAGCTATTGTAGTGGCATATTAGCTAGTGGCGCATGGCAGCAGCGCATAATTCATTGGACCCTGGTGGTGGGAACACAGACAACAGGAGGTTAAATACAGCAGCAGGAGGAGGAAAAGGAGGAGTGACGTGTGGCAGCAGGCAATGTAACGGGCCATGGCACCTTGCGTTGGTACCACGGCTGTAAATATACACCAGCAGCAGGAGGTTCCAGAGAGCAGTCGTGAAGCCCACATTGAGCCTGATTCACCAAGCGGTGCAAAGTGTTTGCACGCTGGTGAAAAGGCCCTTATCACGCCTAAACTCACTTTAGGCATGATAAGAAGAAACTCGCGCGAAGTTACCGCGCGTACGCGCGTAAGTGCGCGCGCAGCACCCGACGCTTCGCGCGAAGCTCCCATTAAGCCCTATGGGACTTTGCGCGTGCGCTCACGCGCATACGCGCGAACGCGCGTACGCGCGGTAACTTCGCGCGAAGAGCAGGAAAAAGCGGTGATAACTCAGTGGTGAAAAGGTCATCACGCCTAAAGTCTTTTAGGCGTGATAACTGGGTTATCACCGCTTTGTGAATCAAGCCCATTGTGTCCAATACACAACTGGGATAGCACAGTTTTCAACCCAGACACCTCAGATTTTTTTTGTTTTTTACAATATATAATACAACAATATATATTTACAACAATATATAGCTATTGTAGTGGCGTAATAGCTAGTGGCGCATAACTCTGTGGACCCTGGCGGTGGGAGCACAGACCACAGGAAGTTAAAGTAGCAGCAGCAGGAGGATGAGGAGGAGTGACGTGTGGCAGCATAAAATGTAATAGGCCATGGCACTTAGCAGTGGTACCACGGCTATAATAAGAAACATACAGCAGGAGGTTCCAGACACCAGTCTTGAAGCCTACATTGTGTCCAATACACAACTGGGACAGCACAGTTTTCAACCCAGACACCTCAGAATTTTTTTTTGACCAAAAAATGTAGCTATTGTAGTGGTGTAATAGCTAGTGGCGCATGGCAGCATTGCATAACTCTGTGGACCCTGGCGGTGGGAACACAGACAGCAGGGGGTTAAATACAGCAGGAGGAGGAGTGATGTTTGGCAGCAGGCAATGTAACGGGCCATGGCACCTAGCGTTGGTACCACGGCTGTAAATAAACACCAACAGCAGGAGGTTCCAGACAGCAGTCATGAAGCCCACATTGTGTCCAATACACAACTGGGACAGCACAGTTTTCAACCCAGACACTTTTTTTATATACAACAATATATAGCTATTGTAGTGGCATAATAGCTAGTGGACAGACAAGAGCGTTTCTCGGTGACTACGTCACCGGCCGCTCTGGAGTACCTCTCGGACAGCATGCTGGAAGGCAGTCACAGATCACAACAGATGCTGGCATGTAAAGTAACTAACATAGTACTGAAGCTAATAAACTCACAGACTAACAGTAGAAATTAACTTAACTAGTACTAGTACACAACTAACTATAATCCCTAACCTACCTAAGCTAGTAGGCTAAGGCTACCTAGGCTAGCAGGCCCTAGCCTGCACACAGACATAACACTAGCCTAGCACAGTATACAGTATATACACTACACTAGCTGACTGAACTATAACAATCAAATCACTATCTAACTATAAATCAATATAATCAATGTGTGCAGAATGTGTGTAGGATGTAAAACGCTGGGTAAACAGTGAGAAAAGCACTTGCTAAGACATGCAGCAGCACTGGAGATGCTCTCAGTACCACACAGTCACACAGCAAGGACACACTCCCTAAGATGGCCACTGCCTTATATAGAGGAGGGAAGGGCCAGGCTCCCCTCCTCTGATTGGTTGCTAGGGCCTTGGCTGGGGGCCTTCTGATTGGCCCAATGACATCATACCTTGGATACCAAAAGCTGAATTCGTGATCACGGGTTAACACTTGTGATCACGGCAGAATTCGAGAGTGACTATTCAGGTACCTTCGACTTTGAATTCGAGATCGGTACTGAACTTCGACTTCGAATTCGAGTCTGCTCTGGATACATGAAAAACAACCCGTGATCACGGGTAAATTCAAATTCATCCTGATGAGCACCACTGAGGCATCACTCTCACATACAGCCTTTCCTTGTGTAAAGTGCGCCAAATAGTTGAACGATGCACAATGACTCCATCTGCAGCAAAATGATGTTGTATGTGTTTGGTGCTGGTTTATGGGTTGACTCTACCTGTTCTCACCATTTGTTGCTTTTGTCTATCCGAGATTTTTCTTGGTCTGCCACTAAGAACTTTAACTTGAACTGAGCCTGTGGTCTTCCATTTCCTCAATACGTTCCTAACTGTGGAAACAGACAGCTGAAATCTCTGAGACAGCTTTCTGTATCATTCCCCTAAACCATTATGGTGAACAATCTTTGTCTTCCAGTTATTTGAGAGTTATTTTGAGACCCCCATGTTGCTACTCTTCAGAGGAAATTAAAAGAGGAGGGAAACTTACAATTGACCCCCTTAAATACTCTATCTCATAATTGGATTCACCTGTGTATGTAGGTCAGGGGTCACTGAGATTACCAAGCCAATTTGAATTCCAATAATTAGTTCTAAAGGTTTTGGAATCAATAAGATGACAACAGTGCCCAAATTTATGCACCTGCCTAATTTTATATAAACATTTATTGTGCACTTTCTGTAAATCCAATAAACTTCATTTCAATTCTTAAATATCACTGTGTGCGTCTCCTATATGATATATTTAACTGACTTTTGTATCGTAACAACCAATGATTTATAAAGGAAAATGATGACGATTAACAAGGTTGCCCAAACTTTTGCATCCCATATATAATTTTTTTTTTTTTATTTGCCTAGAACTGTGTTTTGGGTGATACTGGAAAAAAGGAAACATGCAGGCTCTTGTTTGCTTTTAATGTGGGAACTCCTGGGTTTCCATCTTAATAATGATGTCATGTTACTTCTTAGTGAGCCCCTCACTTAAAGTCAGAATGCTGGAATAAATTGTCAGACTAGATTGCACTCTAAACCACTAGATTTCACAATTTCTCTGGGATTGGGACTATTTCCCCAACACCAGCACCACGTTGCTGAACATGGAAAAAAAAAATGAAGTTGCAACATTATAAAAGTGGATTCAGAATCACGTGAGACTGTGAGTCTAGATGAGAAATGGTTAAATAACACCTGATGTGAGAAAAGTACATAAGCTGCATGGTCCTCATAAGTGCATGGCAGGGATATTGATATGGCTCTATAGGATAGGACCAGTACTACAGAGTACACACAGGAAGCTCATGGTGACCCAGAACCACTAGGAGAGTAAAAGGAAGTAAAATGACCTCTCTTACCCCCCAAAAAGTGATGTTAAATATAAATTTTGCCTTTTTATAACAGAAGGTATTTGTTACTACTCAGCTTTAAGTGAGCAAGTGAGCAAGTATAGTTTTCCATGGTGCACGACTCCAGATTATGCCAATCGTCTTTTCCTGTTCCTAAAAGCCTGGCACACATCCAGAAATATTGTTTTATAGTGAGCTTATAGCTTATACATTTTACAAAGCCACCAATCCAACATACATATCACTGTGTCAGACTTTATGGTCTGGTTTGGGTTGAAATGGTGTAAGGTTTGGATTGATATGGCTCTATGACATAGGGCTTGGGCCAGTACTACAGAGTACTAAGAGAGCTCATGATGATCAGCTACTTACTGTCTTCCACTGTGCCATATTGTCTATCTGCTTACAACCCATGTCACTCTGCAAAATCTCTGGAGGGAGGGGCGGATGGTATAGGCTTTTGGCTGGGGCTTGGTCAGAAGTGGGAAATGATTTTGCAGGGGGCCCAGCTGGATCAGTTCTGCTGGGGGGGCTCACAGACCTCTAGGCACTTACAACCCTCCTATGTATTACCCGTGGTCCTACCACTAGCATCCTTACTAGCAGGACATGCATTGCAGATAAGCATGCCAGAAAAGGGGCTGCCACCCCAAGAATGGAAAACAACTCACAGTTTATCTTTACTTATTGGTTTTATCTCATGAATTGTATATCCTTAGCTGTTTATTTCATTATTCATCACATTTTAACTGTTTTAACTTTATCTCTCTCTATAGTTGATATGAAAAATAAAGAAGGTAGTATAATGCTTGACATACATTTTGTGAATCAGCCCCATAGAAACTTAAAGTCATTGGGATGGGAACAGCTGTATAAAAAAGAAACCAGATACTTACCTAAGGAGAGGGAAGGCTAATGATCCTTCCCTCTCCTCTGCCGATGCCCTCGGTGCAGCGCTGGCTCCCCCGTTCAAATTCCCAGCTGCGGGGGACTTTGGAAGTCTTCGGGAGCCGAGTCCTCCTACAGACATGCTTCATACTGCGCATGCGCAGTATGGAGTACTTGGGCTCCCGAAGACTTTCCAAGTCACCTTCGCCGGTGGAAGGAGCAGTATTTGACCAATTTAGTCAAATACTGCTCCCGGGGACAGCACAGCACCACGGGCCCCCGGGAGAGGAGAGGGAAGGCTCATTAGGACCCATAGCCTTCCCAGAGTCTTCCCTCTCCTTAGGTAAGTATCTGGTTTCTTTTTTCATAAAGCAGTTCCCAATGGCTTTAAGCCTCGTATGTGGACTGTCACCAGGGAGTACTTGATTCCTCTAGTTAAAGTGTGAGGCCAAGTCACTACAGAATCATCACTAGCTTCCAGGCTAAGGACATGTCCTATCACTATGCAGGGGGGAGGGAGGCTGACAGAGCAGAGCACAGGGAGCATCACAGAGCAAACTGGGTGAGAACAATGCCCTTGGTCAGAACTCGGCTGAGTCGATCCTCCAGGCAGAGCACTCGCCAATAGGCCAAGAGGACCAGAGACCTCTGTGCACGTTAGATATTTGGCAGAGGTAGTCGTTATCAGCCACCTTGACCGAGTTTAATCTGGCATATATGTACATAGCTTTAGCAAGCCTTTTATTTGAATTAGAACACAATTAGAACAAGAAACATATCAAATATTAATAAAAAAAAAATGTAACATTTTAACATTAACTACTTCCCTACTAAGGGTTTTTCCCCTTCTGTACCAGAGCAATTTTCACCTGTCAGCACTCCTATTAATTCACGAATAACTTTATAGCTACAACAAAATGATCTATATCTTTTTTTTTTCCGCTACCAATTAGGCTTTCTTTGGGTGGTACCTATTGCTAAGAATTACTTTATTCTAAATGCATTTTAATGAGAACAATGGAAAAAAAAATATTATTTATTAGTTTTTGGCCATTATAGTTTTACAATAAAACATTCTCCTGTGCATAAAACCCACACATTTTATTTGCCCAAATGTCCCGGCTATTACAATGGTTAAAATATTTCCCTAGTACAATGTATGCTGACAATATTGTATTTGGAATTAAGTGTGGTGTTTTTTTCTGTTTTGCATCCGTCACTAATTACAAGCCCATATTTGCAAAAATAACAGTAATATACCCTCATGACATACATATTAAAAAAAAGGGGTCAGTCTCTCTGGTAACCATTCATGTATTTTTTTTAAAACGGTCATATTTTTAATATGCAAATGTTTTAGTTTGGTAACCATGGGGGAGTGGGGGAGGTAAGGGGTTAATTTAATGGTATTTGTATTTTCATTTAAAAATGTATGTAGGTGTAATTTTACTATTTGGCCACAAGATGTCCCCCACCCCTAACTTTTTCTTCCTGTGCATACTGTTAGTACGCTAACAGGAAGTAATGCATGCATGTGTTACTTTCATTTTATAAATGACCACGGTATTTCATTGCGGCTGATGTTTACTGATTACGGGCACTTAGGTCAATGGGGACTGTGTTCCCATTCATAGATCTTCGGGCTAACATGTGGGGACAATAACACTTGCCGGAGCAAGCACACGTTGCGGCCATTCATGGCAATGAAACGAATGTCTACTTCCCTGGGCAGGAACTGAAGTCCTTTGGGGTGTAAATATAATGCCACAAATGGCATAAGTGGTTAAAGGCCACTGTTGTGAAAATATATCAAATGTAAAATGTACACTGCCCACAGAGTAAAATGCATTATAAACCTTTTCCTTATGTTGCGGTCACCTTTTTCCTATGTTGCAGGCGGTAAAAAACGGACAGATTTTTGGACTAGTCCATCTCCTCATGGGACATTCTTAGTATCACCCTTATTCTTTACAAACGCACTGCCTGAAAAGTGTCTATATAAAGATGCTGGCCACCCTCCCTACTTATTTGCACACCATTTTGACAGTTGGGATGAGTAACTGCTGTTAGTAAGTGCTTTTCTAAATAAAGAAACACCTGAGAATCCCCGATGAGAACATGAAGTAGTCCAAAAGCTGTCTGATCTATTAGATCTTATATTAACTACCAAATGTAAGTGACAGCGACATTAGACAAAAAAAAAATTATAATGCATTTTACTCTGGGAGAAATCTAAATTTTATATATATGTACTTCAAATTTTCTAATTTTTGTTCACGATACATGTCCTTTAACCTATGAACAGTAAATGAAAAGGTGCCGGTTTTCAATCCAATTAGGTTAGACACCGTTGGATCCACCTTAAAAACCCAAATTGGTTGCTATAGGTTATTACAGTGTTTATCTTGCTTTTTGCTTTATTGAATACAAATAAAAGTGAAAGGACAAGAAAACACAAAACACAGCTGTTATAGATCAAACCTTCCACAACACACCTAATTCTTTGTAAGAAGAAAGAATGCTGTTCCTTTGTCTGCAAGCCTCCTGCTTGCAGCATGAGTTATGTGTTTGTTTGGAGGGAGGAGTGTTTCTAAGCAGCTCAGGCTTTGTTTGTAGCAATAAGTGGCAGAAAGCATTGCAGCTTGTTATGATTGTTAAGGCATCTTCTCTAATCATTTTTCCTGAATGAAATCACAGCGAATATGAAGCCGAAGATGAAGAGTTGTTAATGTCTCAGATTCAGTAAGTGCTATGTAAAAGTACATTTGAAATGTATTGTTTTTTTTTCAGTCACTCTGCCCTGTTCATGCAGACTGTGCATTGCTCACTTTAGTTCTAATTGATTAAGCTTACTGCTGTGTTAGCTGTTGTTCCGTGGAAAAAGTGTTTTTCATGCATATCTGAAAACGGAATACTTGAGTGCCATAAGTGTGCAGCAACAATGAGAGTATCCAGTACGGCAATATTACAATACTGCATAGAGAACTGTATTATAAATCCACTTCACCATAAGCTGTGCCTCACTTTGTGAAAAAAATGAAATGACTGATCTAGGTTTTTTGTTCTTAAAGAAATATATTAAAGACATAGTGATATTATACCATGAAGTTTTCAATACAATGGATATTGGAGAATGGCTAGAACCTGTCGGGTGTTTGTGCTCCATTAGTGAGATTTTGTTTACTTCCTGTAATTTGTGATACAGCAGGAAGTTAATACAGCAAAGTCTCAGTTTTCTGGAACTCATGCAACTGGAGGTCTCAACTAACCAGCATTCCTGAGGGGATAACGGGGGCTGTACTTTTAGGATTTTTGAAAGGATCTGCAGGCCATTAACCATTTTAGCCACCTGGACGTGATTATCACATGCAGACGGCTGCTGCTGTGCTTCTGCGTGCTCCTTTGCACCCCCGTGCAGGGGCAAATCCAAGATTTTCAAGGGGGGGATTCCTGAAAGCGGCATGTGGGCGTGGCCAAAACATGATGTGCGTGGAGCCAAATACTAGCAGTTTCTAGGCTAAATTGCACCCAGGGCGAGGGCGTAAAATGTGCCCCAATGTGGAGACAGGTATAGGTGCCCACAGTATAGGTAGCCAGCCGAGTATAGGTAGCCCATATAGTTTCCCCCAGTATAGGTTAGATAGGTATATGGCTCCAGTATAGGTTAGATAGGTATATGGCTCCAGTATAGGTTAGATAGGTATATGGCTCCAGTATAGATTAGATAGGTATATGCCCCAGTATAGGTTAGATAGGTATATTCCCCAGTATAGGTTAGATAGGTATATGCCCCAGTATAGGTTAGGTATATGCCCCAGTATAGGTTAGATAGGTATATGCCCCAGTATAGATTAGATAGGTATATGCCCCCAGTATAGATTAGATAGGTATATGCCCCCAGTATAGCTTAGATAGGTATATGCCCCAGTATAGCTTAGATAGGTATATGCCCCAATATAGATTAGATAGGTATATGCCCCCCAGTATAGATTAGATAGGTATATGCCTCCCAGTATAGATTAGATAGGTATATGTCCCCCAGTATAGATTAGATAGGTATATGCCCCCCAGTATAGCTTAGATAGGTATATGCCCCCCAGTATAGCTTAGATAGGTATATGCCCCAGTATAGATTAGATAGGTATATGCCCCCCAGTATAGATTAGATAGGTATATGCCCCCCCAGTATAGATTAGATAGGTATATGTCCCCCAGTATAGATTAGATAGGTATATGTCCCCCAGTATAGATTAGATAGGTATATGCCCCCCAGTATAGATTAGATAGGTATATGCCCCCCAGTATAGATTAGATAGGTATATGCCCCTCAGTATAGCTTAGATAGGTACATGCCCCAGTATAGGTTAGATAGGTATATACCCCCCAGTATAGATTAGATAGGTATATGCCCCCCAGTATAGATTAGATAGGTATATGCCCCTCAGTATAGCTTAGATAGGAACATGCCCCAGTATAGGTTAGATAGGTTTATGCCCCGGAATATGTTGGATAGGTAGGCAGGGGGGGGGGGAGCGGGGAGAGAGGAGTTTCCACTTACCTGCCTTCATCCTGCACGCAGCTTCTATCTTCTGTTTGTCCCGGCGCGCGTCGCATCGTTAAGAGCTCCCCCTGTTATGACATGCGGTACGTCATCACAGGGGGCGCTGTTACCATAGCGACAGACGCCGGGACAGGAAGTACATGGAAGCCGCGCAGGATCCAGGCACCGTAAGTGTCTTCTCTCCCCGCAGCTCTGCCCGCAGCCAGCAGCAACCGACCCGAGGCCCCCCGCAGCGCCGCACACATATCCTTCTGGTCGTGGGGGGGGGGGGGTGTTCCAGACACCCGGAATACCCCCTTCGGTGCGCCAGTGCCGTGCCGCCCCCCAGTAGCCCAGAACATATTTCCCTTTCATTGATCTAAGTCCCCGACAGAAAAACCGTCGGCTTCTTATCAGAGGCCGCCGTCTTTCTGACTAAAAAAAAAATAATTCCTGTCCTCTATATGCTTCCTGGAAGCAAGCATTTCGCTTCCAGGGCTAAAAAAAAAACAACTCACCATGGCCATCTTGTGGCCAAATAGTTAAACTACATCTACATACATTTTTTTTTAAATAAACCCCCATTATTAAATTTAAAATTAACTGTTTACCTCCCACACCAAGAATTACCCAAATAAATGTTTTAATGGAAAAAAAAAAAATACAAAAAAAACATAAATAGTTACCTAAGGATCCTTGGTACGCATATCCACGCCCCTTTAAACTACACGTGCGGATCAGGGGGGTAGATATGCATACTGCTGCCTTACCGTCGCGTTCACGATCCCCGTGCTGTTTACCGTCGATCCACCGTCGCAGCCCCTTCCATCTGTGATCAGGATGTGAGAATCTTTTGATTCTCAATCCCGATCACCGTTCCCGTGTCTTCAGAGAGCTTGTTAACGTCGCAAAAGCTCTCAGACCCGACACTTCTGTGTTTGGCTGTGTTCTATTAATAGAAACACGGTCTCAGTAGCACCATCTTGTGGCCAAAAAGTAAAATACACCTATTTATGCCACTATAAACCCCCATTATTACATTTAAAATTAACTGTTTACCTCCCACACCAAAAATTACCCAAATAAATGTTTTAATGGAAAAAAAACAATAAAAAAAAAAATAGTTACCTAAGGGTTTGAACTTTTTTAACCACTTTAGGATCCTTGGTACGCATATCCACGCCCCTTTAAACTACACATGCGGATCAGGGGGGTAGATATGCGTACTGCTGCCTTACCGTCGCGTTCACGATCCCTGCGCTGTTTACCGTCGATCCACCGTCGCAGCCCCCTCCATCTGTGATCAGGATGTGAGAATCTTTTGATTCTCAATCCTGATCACCGTTCCCGTGTCTTCAGAGAGCTTGTTAACGTCGCATAGCTCTCAGACCCGACACTTCCGTGTTTGGCTGTGTTCTAAGCACCATCTTGTGGCTAAAAAGTAAAATACACCTATTTATGCCACTATACTGTTTTACATAGAAAGTTTATTATTATTATTTTTATTTTATTACTTTTAACCCCTTCCATCCCTGCCCCACAGTTATAGAAATAAAACACTTGTTAAAGGACTTACAAGGTGACATGTGACATGATGAGATAGACATGTGTATGTACAGTGCCTAGCACACAAATAACTAGGCTGTGTTCCTTTTCTTCTTTCTCTGCCTGAAAAAGTTAAACATCAGGTATGCAAGTATCAATTTCTGTCTGGGTCGGGACCGGGTCGGACTGGGTCAGACTATAGCATAACCCTCACTGATAAGTAATTACAGCCATAAAACATGTTTCTGTCAGTAAATGGCTTTTAAGAGCAGAAAAGAGATAAAAAGGGTCAATAATTCATAGATTTTAGCTCTGGCATACTCAATGAAGGTGTCATTGAACAGAGATAATGAAACAGTAAAAACTTAAAAACTAGATTTAAATATAAAATAAAACTGTGGGATATCTAAAAAAGTCATTTTTAGGAGAAGTAGGATAGATATAATTGTTTTTCTCAGAAGTTTATTTTCACCTCGTAAGTCCTTTAAAAAAAAATGTAAAAAAATTACATTATTTAATTTTTTATACAAGGTGTCATTGAGCAGAGATAATGAAAACAGTAAAAACTTAAAAACTAGATTTAAATATAAAATAAAACTGTGGGATATCTAAAAAAGTCATTTTTAGGAGAAGTAGGATAGATATAATTGTTTTTCTCAGAAGTTTATTTTCACCTCGTAAGTCCTTTAAAAAAATGTAAAAAAATTACATTATTTAATTTTTTATACATAAATAGTTACCTTAGGGACTTTTCTAATAAGGATGTCATGAGAGTATATTTTTTCAAAAAAAAGTTCTTGTAATAAGTGAAAAAGTATTAAAATCCCTAAATGAAAAAATGCTCCTTCATTTCCAGATAAAATATTATCACCATACATTGTACTAGGGACACAATTTAAACGTTGTAATAAACCGGACAAATGGGCAAATAAAATGTGTGGGTTTTATGTACCAAAGCACATTTTATTTTAAAACTATAATGGCTGAAAACTGAGAAATAATCATTTTTTTCTTTTTTTCCTTATTATTCCCTTTACAATGCATATAAAATAAAATAATTCAGAGAAAAAACTACCACCCAAAGAAAGCATAATTTGTTGCGAAAAAAAATATATAGATGATTTCAGTGTGACAAGTAACAATAAAGTTATCGCTGAATGAATGGAAGAAGCGCTGAAATGTGAAAGTTGTTTTGGTTTTTAAGGGAAAAAACCTGTGATCCTGAAGTGGTTAATATGCATGTGAAGAGTAGAGTTGGGCCGAACCTCCGATTTTAGGTTCGCGAACCGGGTTCGCGAACTTTCGCGGAAGGTTCGGTTCGCGTTAAAGTTCGCGAACCGCAATAGACTTCAATGGGGATGCGAACTTTGAAAAAAAAAAAAATTATGCTGGCCACAAAAGTGATGGAAAAGATGTTTCAAGGGGTCTAACACCTGGAGGGGGGCATGGCGGAGTGGGATACACGCCAAAAGTCACCGGGAAAAATCTGGATTTGACGCAAAGCAGCGTTTTAAGGGCAGAAATCACATTGAATGCTAAATGACAGGCCTAAAGTGCTTTAAAACATCTTGCATGTGTATACATCAATCAGGGAGTGTAATTAAGGTACTGCTTCACACTGACACACCAAACTCCACTGAACAGAACAGGTATGCAGTGGCGGGTTCACTGAACAGAACAGGTATGCAGTGGCGGGTCCACTGAACAGGTATACAGTGGCGGGTCCACTGAACAGAACAGGTATGCAGTGGCGGGTTCACTAAACAGGTATACAGTGGCGGGTCCACTGAACAGAACAGGTATGCAGTGGTGGGTTCACAGAACAGGTATGCAGTGGCAGGATCAATGAACAGGTATGCAGTGGCAGGATCACTGAACAGGTATGCAGTGGCAGGATCAATGAACAGGTATGCAGTGGCAGGATCAATGAACAGGTATGCAGTGGCAGGATCAATGAACAGGTATGCAGTGGCAGGATCAATGAACAGGTATGCAGTGGCAGGATCAATGAACAGGTATGCAGTGGCAGGATCAATGAACAGGTATGCAGTGGCAGGATCACTGAACAGGTATGCAGTGGCAGGATCAATGAACAGGTATGCAGTGGCAGGATCAATGAACAGGTATGCAGTGGCAGGATCAATGAACAGGTATGCAGTGGCAGGATCAATGAACAGGTATGCAGCCAGGGACAAGCTAAGGCTAACTAATCTTTCCCTATGAGAGACTGCAGTAGCTCGCCCTACTCTAACTAATGCAGGCACACGAGTGGCCACGGCCGCCGCTGCCTGCCTATATAAGGGGGGGTGGGGCTCCAGGGGCTAGTGTAGCCTAATTGGCTACACTGGGCCTGCTGACTGTGATGTAGAGGGTCAAAGTTGACCCTCAGTGCATTATGGGGCGAACCGCAATGGGGCGAACTTTTCCGCAATAAAGTTCGCGTGCGGTACCCGCACGCGAACCACCTAGGTTCGCGCGAACCAGGTTCGCCGGCGAACCGTTCGGCCCAACTCTAGTGAAGAGGGTATATTGTGAACATTTTTTAAATTATAAGCTTATAAATAGTGGACGCAAAACTGAAAAAATGCACCTTCATTTCCAAATAAAATATTGGTGCCATACATTGTGATTAGGGATGCTCATTCGGATTCCGCGGAAATGCAATTTCTGAAATTCCGATCGGAAATTGCATTTCCGCATCGGAATGCGGAAATCAGTAATGCAAGTGCATTAGGCGGATTTTCGAAATTCCGCCCGACTTTAACATCGATTTTCTCAAAAACGATAAGGTCTTTTTGAAAACTTTTTTTGCATCTTCTTCAGGAGATTCTGTTTAATAAACCCTGAAAATTTGGTGTTTCTAGGACTTACGGGGGCTTTGCTATTAACCGCTAAAGTCGGCGGATTTTTACTGTAATGTAAAATGCAGAAAATCTGCATCTGCCTATTTTCTGCATTTACATTACAGTAAATATCCGCCGACTTTAGCGGTTAATAGCAAAGCCACCATAAGTCCTAGAAACACCAAATTTTTAGGGTGTGTTGAACAGAATCTCCTGAAGAAGATGCAAAAAAAAGTTTTCAAAAATACCTTATAATTTTTGAGAAAATCGATGTTAAAGTCGGGCGGAATTTCCGCGATTTCCGGCGGAAATTCCGCATCGGAATGCGGAAATTGGTAGCGGAAAGCGGAATCGGTATTTGGCAATGGCGGAATGCGGATTTACCGCGGAATCGGAAATTGGCATTTCCCGACCATCCCTAATTGTGATAGGGACATCATTTAAATGGTGTAATAACCGGGACAAATGGGTAAAATAAAATAAATAGGTTTTGATTATGGTAGCATGTATTATTTTAATGCTATAATGGCCAAAAACTGAGAAATAATGAATTTTTTCATTTTTTTCTTAATTTTTCTGCGAAAATACATTTAGAAAAAAAATAATTCTTAGCAAAATGTACCACCCAAAGAAAACCTAATTGGTGGCGGAAAAAACAAGTTATAGATCAATTAATTGTGATAATTAGTGATAAAGTTATTGGCAAATGAATGGGAGATGAAAATTGCTTGGATGCATAAGGTAAAAAATACCTGGGGGCTGAAATGGTTAAATACTCACCGAGACTCCAGTGACATCTTGTAGCCTTCCTGAAGCTCCTAGCGGCTATCCCACATCCGCGCCCAGCTAGCGGCATGTCAAGTGATGCGGGTCAGGTGACATGGTGGGAGCCGCACACTAAGGAAGCCAGAGAGCTGCTAGGAGCTTCAGGAAGGCTACAAGACAACACTGAATCCTAGATGAGTACTTTATAATGCATTGGGGGGGATTGTGCTTTTTCAACCAGTTGCTCAAGCATCAGGCAAGCACATGTGTCCGGCATCAGGCGATCCCTGCCAGTGCCGGATACTCAGGACTTTGCTGTATTTGTTTTTTCTTTTTTTTCTTTTTTTTATGATAGAGGAGGGAAGAGACTAAAACCTTTCTCATGTTTTTGTGAGTAGCTAAATTACAACTGCAGGGGTGAAGTCACTTTTTTATCCTTGTTCATAACAGATTATGAGACAGTAACTGATGGTACTCACCTCCTCAGGGGGAAAGATACGCAGTGACAAGCAACCCTGGTAGCAATCTTTTGTTTATCGGGTTGGCTCAAACAAAAAATTGTGATAGAAGCATGGCATTGCGCAAATTACAGTAAAACAGCTGTAAACCATGGTACCGCTGCTGCCCATTCATCAGGCCTGAAGTCTCATTAGAATATTAATACTAGGAGAGTACTCAGGGTAATAGGGTAGTGACACTAGTTCAAAGGAACTTTATTGTATCTTAATGCACTTAAAACTATGCACTTAAAACTAAACTTTTTTAGTTACTTAAAATGTAGGGCAACAACAACACACACACATAATGTATAGTACAAAGGCAGAGTGAGGAGACCTGATCTTACAGGACAAATGCCGTCCACCCCAAGCTCAATCCCAGTGTAACTGCAGTAGTAGCCATCAGGAGATGGACAGTGCACATACCAATGTAACTAGGGTCAGACTAAGGATCACAATCAGAACCTATATATATATATATATATATACATATATACATATACATATATATATATATATATATATATATATATATATACATATATACATGTATCAAAACAGTCAAGTTTCTAAATGGCAGTAGACATTATCTGTGTGTAGGATGGAATTTTATTATTTTTCAATTTCACTGTTTTGCACTGTATACAATCCATACATCTGATGAAGCCCTTTTTACGGGTGAAACATGATAGTTTTATTTAGTGTGTAGGGTGATTTTGCATTATCCTCATTTACCTACTGTCTGTGAATGATAGTTATCTATGTGCCATAATTTTGCTCCAAGGGCTTACTAATAAAATCAGAAGCCCGAACTGGGGGTTATCCAGACAGTTGCACAACTGTTTTGATACATGCTGAGACCCTTATGCATCCACTGTATAGGTTCTGATCCTCAGCTGGACCTTATGCTGGGTACACATGGTACGATGCGATAGATGCATTCGATTGATAAAATGCCTCATGTCCGATATTACTCCATTCTGATTCTGCGCTCGATTTCTCATAGAAGTGAATAGAAAAAGATAAGAAAAATGAGCGAAGATAAGAGAATTGATCGCAGAATCAAGTGCAGAATTTAGCGGAAAAAATGAGCGGGTCGGCATGGAAAAATATACCGTGTGTACCCAGCATTAGTCACACTGGGATGTGCACTGAATGAAAAAGATTGGATCATTAGTGGCCACCATTAGTCTCACTAGCCAGGACCCAGAGGGGATGGTGGCATACTAGATAGCACTCACATATTACAGCTTTGTGGTTGTAGGTTTACATTTTAGCCAGGATAGTATGTGCTTAAAGTGTATACTGTATGTTTTCCCTATGTTGCGTGAGTTTCCTTTAATCTTCCCAATTTTCCATTTTTCTTCCACGCAATGAAACCACACTGGTGAGTTAATTGGCTTTAGACTATGAAAGGGACACTAAACTTTGACAAAGTGTAAGGAACTTACCTTCCGATTATTCCCATGACGAGTCCACATCTGCAGAGAGCGAGCCCATGCAGCCGACATCCAGGTCTACCTAGCATCAGGCCACCAGGGGCCATGCATGCAGTACAAGGTTCGCCATAGCTATAGATGGGGCCCTGCGGCTCTTCCCTGTTTTATTCCCTAGGCAAAAAATAGGTACTGCAGGCTCAAACTGCAGAATCATTGAAACAGCCAATAGTCTGTCTGTTAGAATGTTGTTCCTATGATGTTCCTAGTCTATTTAAGTCTGCTCTATAAAATTTGCCCAAGATAGTGATAGCTGCCTTGTGCTACTCCGCTGGGTGTGATGTTATTTATGGATTACTGTCTATGACCTTGCTTTGCTTCTTCACCCTGTTATTGGATTGCTGCCTGGTCCAACCTTTGGAACTGTACTTGACTTGATATTGCCTTATCCTTTGGTGATCTAGGCAAGGAAGTAGGTTTGAGGCCCCCTTGTGGTTCTTTTGGTAAGCTGGAGTAAATAGAGGTCAAAGAAGTCGACAGGTGGGCCCCTTGACACCCACTAGGCCCCGAGCACCTGTCTAAGTTGCCTGGTGGATGATCCTGCTTTGTTCCATATTATTCTGATCTACCAAGTATGACCTCTGGATTGTTACTGAATTGGCTTACGTTTTGAGATTCTGTACCTTGCTATATTGATCACCTGTTGCTGACCTGGACAGTCTGATTTTCCCGCCTGTATCTGTCAGTGTGGTTCTGTTGGTACCACTGTCTTACAGCCTTCAGTTCCTATACCTTGCGCAAGTCCTAGGTTGGAACAATGCACTTGTCATCCATTAATTCTATAGCACCAACTCCAGCTAAAGCTTTGGGGCCGGTCGCAGAGCCAAAATGACCACCCCCTTCACAATTTTCTGTCCCCAGAAATCAGGGGTGCATGAAAAAGGGCTGCTTTGGGCACTATATTAATGATAAATGCATTAGAGTCTATGGCGGCGCCCTTTTCGCCCACTTGCCACTAGCACCCTTTTTTCCTGCTACCAAAATCAGTTTTAATAACTTCATGAATACTTTCTTAATATATTTCCAGGTATGACCTAATGCTTCTGGCCCAGAAACCCATAGGATTGTCTTATTGTATCTTTACTTCAAGGTTTTTTTTTTAAGTCCTGGCCCTTCAGCCTATCCCAAGGCCACCCAGCATTATCTTCTGTGGAGGAGTTTTTAAATGCCATGGGAGTACTGTAAAGGAACCTACTTCCTCATTTATCATTCACCAGGTAAGAAATTATTCACCCCTATCTGGTGCCATGCCCCTCCTATTGTTTTGGCACCACTGGTAACTGGTTCATTGTAAGATTAGTATGTGTTGGAATGGAAAGCCAACAGAGAATCTGCACCAACTATTGATTGCTTTGTTAGTTGACTATTTTGCCTCAGCTTAATCAGAGGCTCTTAAAAAGGCACTTTCTGTAAGCTAATAAAATAAAGTATGGATGAGGGTGTGGTTTACATTATAGGCTTTTCATTCTTCACACTTAACTTAAAATAGGGACAGTAGCAGATCCTGAACAGCTAAGTACAGCCTAGGATTACAATCTCCGTCTCCTAAGAACTTTTCATATGTTATTAAAGTCAAAATTCACTTGACAAAACTGCACTACAAGGACTCAGTAGTTTTCGCATATTTTAACAAATAGGTCCTCAAATAATTTTAAGAAAACGTGATTACACTCTGTACTACAATCCAGACCTTCTGGTAGATTGACAATAGAAGACTATTATTTAGAACATTCAGATTTTAGAAGCAAGACCTAAGGTTTCACTGAGGATCATGCTGAAAAAGGGCATGGTCCATAGTTGAGGAATTATATTGCAGAAAGCATTTCAAAAATACAGTAGCTATTTTGTATCTGTCAAAAATAGACAGATCAGTCATCAAGAAGAAATGAAAAATGTAACTGTGGCTGATATTTATAACAGTTCCAATCGTTACATAGTGTTCTGTTTTGCTTTTGACAGATGCTGATGGAAGCTGCTGTTCCTTTGATGGCCGGATGACAGAAGTGGTAATGCTGATTTCTTGTCAGATAGACTGGGCTGCTGATTTCCATACTTTTTGTTTGTATTCCATTTTTTTTACTAGGAGATCTGTACTATTTGTATAATCCTGCTTTAAGGGAGGTTTTTTTTTTTGGCTCTTAGCCACTTACATAATCTTTGTCAACATACTTCAGGCGAGCTCATAAGCAGGATCATAAGCAGGTTATATCTCCAGAATCTGTTCAGCACTTGCAGAGATGCATTGATTAATCTCAATTAGCCAAGACTTGCAAAAAGGGAATCTTAGCTTTTTGTATTTGCAGTACGAGTGAGACAGGAAACAACATAAACTTCTCATTGCTTGCTGAACGTGATGTGCTATTTGTTAACACTGACCACATGAGCGTCAGTTGTCATGACTGGAAAACCTGGAGATCTTCTAGGAAATGTAAAAACATAGGAGAAACCAGGAGCCCCTGATAGTGTAGTAGGTCAATACAATTATAGAGAAGAAGGCAATAAAAATATGATACTCACAAACTGGGGTTTGCGGAACAGGGCCGTAGCAATAGCCATAGTAGCCATAGCAACTGCTACGCGGCTCTGGAGATTAGGGAGCCCAGGTGATACTTGATGTGTTCACTATTAACATTCCATTGTTTCTCTACCCTCTGACTTTGTCTCAGAGCCCATAGACTATACACAGTATACATTTCATTAATATATAAATTGCCCAGACAACTCATATCCATAGGGTAGGGCCAGGTGGCATTGCTACAGAATGCCTAGATCTAAAGGCCCCATGAAAATTTTGCTGTGGGGCCCCATAGTCTCTAGCTATGCCACTGATGGGATTCGTTGGGTCAGACCACTCTATATATCCTAGTAGATTTGGTTAACAGACTTACTCATGCTCTCTCATTTTTACCATTTGAAGCATCATTAAATTTAACCACTTCAGTGCCAACATATACAAAGTGTTGATGTTTTAGCCACGTCCCTATTCAATTCGTGATACGTTTATCCGTACTTTTGACTATTAAGTGATTCATGTATCATTTTATTTTGGGACAAACTAGACTTTTTTGGGGAAGTATTTTCTAACCCAAGACTGATTGTAATTTTCATGCTTTTTAACACAAAAAAATAAGGAAAAAAAAAAACAAAAATTAAAAAATACATTATTTCTCAGGTTTTACCCATTACCCATTTACCCATTACCTATAGTTTAAAAATAAAAAGTGCTACTGTAGATAAAACACATACATTTTATTTGGGTATTTCATTAATTTATCATGAAACTTAAATTATGTTCCTACCACAATCTATGGTGAGGATATTTAATTTTGAACTAAAGTTGTTTTTTTTTTCTACATTGTGTACTTTTCAGCATTGCTAATGGTTAACGCTAGGGAAAAAAAAGGTTGTTGGAGAAAGTTAATTAATAATTTGATTATGTGTGATCTTAAAAGTGGGTGGGGTTAAAAAAGGTCTATTTGATCAGTGAGGGGAGATATCAGCTGTCAAATGACAGCTGAATCTTTGTCGTCTGTGCACTTTTGTGGCAGGAATGCGGAATTCGGGTCATGCAGATTCTATGCCACACCAGAGTTAGGAAGCCAGAAGTACAGCATAGAATCTATCATCACAATGTCCCGAGCTAGTTAAATGTTTGTATTTCAGCCAAAAAATCATGGATATCGGTCAGCCAGAGTCAGAGACAGAACAGCAACATTGTTGCTGTTTTGACAGAATGATCACTGCAATAGGCTCACAGTGATCATGGGGTCAGGGACCAATCACTGCATCACATCAGCTGATTGCCGGGGCTGGGCTATATCATTGTGGGGGTGGAGCCCAGGATCACAGGGCTGATAGATGGAATGTCAGCTGTTTATAAAGAGCTGATTGCTGGTTGTGGGGCCATGCAATTGCAGGGGGTGGGGCTAACTGGGGCAGCGAATGTCAGTTGTTGAATAACAGCTGATTAGCAGGGGGTGTGGCTAACTCTTGGCTAGTTACATTCCGTCAGCCTGAAACAACCATAGAAAGGACATAACTGCTACATCCTTAGACCCTAGGGTTGGTGTTCAGGGCTTTATTGACCAAATATATTTCCTTCCCCCTACAGGGTTCAATTGACCATATGTACTGTATTATTTCAAGAATAATAACATTTGTAAACTCTGTGCATCGAAAGTGAGCACAGGTACGCAAAAAAATGAACCTGCACCCATTTGTGTCTGTGAAGGGGAGGGGACTGCGGCAGTGAGTTAACTTACCCGACTCTATGCTGCATGCCCTAACTAATGCTTCACAGTGGATGTTTTGGCTGTAAAACAAGAAGTACTGGAAGGGTGGAGCACAGCATGGAGCAACGTGGCAAGAGTCAGACATCTGAATAAGTTAACTATTATCACCGCAGTCCCCTTTGCAGACACATCTGGGTGCAGTTCTGTGTCTTGCAAAATTGGGCTAGTTAGTACAGAATCATTTCTGCTGAGTCATTTCTTTCATGTCAATGTTAGCAGAAAAAAAGGTTGTGCATTGGAAAAGAAGAAAAATCTAAAATAAAACTTCACTGCATTATTCACTAGAGCTATTTTTAATCTAATGGCTCGATCCACTCCCCATCAATTAGTTATACATGCACTACCACTTTAAATCCAGAAATGTAGAAACAGCATATACAGTATGCATCATTTTTCTGACACAGTTATGTTTGTCCTTGAGAACATGAAATGACAAAGTAGTCCTTTGGATACCACACTAACTCACCACATGCTCTGTGACATGAGTGAGGTTTCTGCAGCTATGACCCTATTAGATCAAAATATATAATATTTATATTCATATAGGCATTTCAAATTGAGCCATGATATGAGTAATGTTACTGCAAAAATGAATCTAATGGCTCGATCCACTCCCCATCAATAGCCTACACCAATTATAACATACAAAAGCATGAATTTTTGTCTTCCCCAACAAATACAGAGTGCTCTGCATCAAACATATAAACCTTACATACCATGTACACAGCGAAGTACTTGGCTGTGAAAGTACTAATAACAAAAGTCATTTCTTTAGAGATTCCACGAGTGCAGTTGTTAATTTTAACTGCACATTAGCACGGCAGGTGTACTGATAATAGCAGAACAAGAAATAGGCATACAACAGGCCTGCCGAAACTTCACCAGGACATCACACCTCACATGTTCAGGAACCACACACATTTTCTCCTCCAGAAGAAGTCAGGTGTTCATCTAATGACACGAGTAGGAGACATGAGCATTAGTGGTGGTGTTGATCCCAAATTACCTACAACATGGACTACCAGGGCCGCCATCAGAAATTTTTGGGCCCCTCACATATCATCAAGCCTGGGCGCCCCCCCCCCCCCGCCCCATCTCTACCCGGACCCATATAGGACACATTTGTTGCTTGCCCCGATATCGTTCACCGTTACCGTTGCTCACCCAATCCA
The DNA here is from genome assembly GCF_040937935.1 of Hyperolius riggenbachi. Taxonomy (NCBI): domain Eukaryota; kingdom Metazoa; phylum Chordata; class Amphibia; order Anura; family Hyperoliidae; genus Hyperolius; species Hyperolius riggenbachi. Next base: position 281,330,874 of record NC_090651.1, read on the forward strand.
GAAAGTCGGCCCTACATCTTGCAGCATGTCTGACCAATATATGCAACCAATTTTCAATCGGGCATGCATTTGGCATCAAAGACTGAGCCATGATATGAGTAATGTTACTGCAAAAATGAATCTAATGGCTCGATCCACTCCCCATCAATAGCCTACACCAATTATAACATACAAAAGCATGAGTTTTGTCTTCCCCAACAAATACAGAGTGCTCTGCATCAAACATATAAGCCTTACATACCATGTTCACAGCGAAGTACTTGGCTGTGAAAGTACCAATAACAAAAGTCATTTCACAAGACTGGCAGAACTAACGGGACCCGATACCGGAGCTGCAGGCAGCAAAGGACGGTGGCGTGGGAGCAATCTGTGCACATGGGGTGGGAGGAAGCCCCAGGTATGTATACAACAGTCAAAGTTCAAATTCAGATGGAAACAGCGCTCTAAGATGCTTATGCTTCACACAGCAAAGGATAGATATATGATAAGCAGACCCCCCCTTCTAGGGGAGACTCACCAGATCCTGCGGCCACCTGGGCCCGTAATCGCCTTCGGGGTATTGGCCACCCCGCAGCCTCACTGGCAATCCGCTCTCTGCTGCTCCGGATCTGTATGTGCAGATAGACAAAGCAGAAGGGGCCTCCTCATAGCGTAAAAGCATCTGGTTTATTGTAAAACTTTTTTTAAAAAACATTAAAAGCATTCCTCCAAGCTATGGAGTGTACAATATAGCCAGCCCCTTCAGTACACAAACAGCGCTTAACAGCGTATATAGGGGATCCAGGGATTAGCTGCACTTAGCACAGTGGCAAGGCGTACACCTCTGCCACTAGGTTCACCCTCTGATACCTGCTGCAGTTCCCTCTGGCTAGATGTTAGTAACAATGTCCTCTGCCTCTTGCACACGCTGTCTAGCCGCGTCCGGCCAGTGCTGTGCGTACTAGCGTCACTCCGAGACTCCGCCCAATGTTTTGTTGCCTTAGCAACTCCTCAGGGGCTACGGAGTCTCGGATAGTGACGCCTATTTATTGAGATACACATCGTGTATTTCTGCGCCTGCGCAAGCTATTAGCAGGGGGCACTCATGTTAGTACACATCCATCTGCTATATGTCATTTGCACAGTGACTCCTTTAGTAAACAATACAGGAACCTTGAATCTGTTATAACTAAACATTGGGGGATATTAAAACAGGACCCTGTCCTCAAAAGAGCGATCCCTGAGAAGCCCAAATTCCTATATCGCAGATCACGGATCCTTAAGGACTATCTGGCACCTAGTTGCATTGCCCCCACAAAAAAGCCTACTAATCCATGGCAGGAGGAAGGTATCTACCCCTGTAGAAGCTGTAGAGCCTGTGAGGAGGGCCTGACTTACAGATGTAAGACAGTGCGATCACATAATACAGGCAGGATGTTTAAGATTAAGAGGTTCATCACATGTCACACTAAATATGCAGTTTATTTGATTTTCTGTGGCTGTGGTCAGCAATATATAGGGCGCACCACTAGGGCCTTATATAAAAGATGGGGGGAGCATATTTGCAACTCACTCAAAGGATTTTCAAAACATAATTTGTCCAAGCAAATGGGTGAGAAACATAATTGCTGTATAAAAAATCTGAAAATTTGTGAGATAGAAAAACTGAACCCGAGTTGGAGGGGGTGCAACCGGGAAAGGAGTATCTCACAAATGGAAACTGAGTGGATACACAAAATGGGGACGTTGGTGCCCTTGGGACACAATGTGGACATTGACCTAAACTGTTTTATTGCAAATGGTTAATACCTAGCCTGCTATATGATGCTTTGATAGAACGTAGCCAGGATGGGGTGTAAGTGAGATATATAGGGGTATGAGAAGGGTATGATGAATTATGTACTAAAATTTATATAATTGTTGATTAATTGGGGTCTATTGATATGCAATTTGGGGGGTGCGGGGTTATTCGGGGGATAAGTAGAATGTAAAGGGAATGCAAAGGATTACTGCATGAAGCTTATAACCTTATCATCCTCCCATATGCATATATATAAATGGATCAGGAAAATTTGTATGATTTATTTATGATATTCATTTATTTATTTTATCCACACTTTAATGAACATGCTTTATGTATCCTATGCGTAGGTTTTGTCCAAATTTACACTGGCAGGGGGTCATGCGACCATCTAGCCGCATCAATTTCATACACTACGCTTAGAGAAAGGTTTTTCCATTCTGTTTATAGGTAATTTCCCATTTTTAACTGTAGGGGTTGCTGTGCAAATGACATATAGCAGATGGGTGTGTACTAACGTGAGTGCCCTCTGCCAAAAGCTTGCGCAGGCGCAGAAATACAAGATGTGTATCTCAATAAATAGGCGTCACTATCCAAGGCTCCGTAGCCCCTGAGGAGTTGCTAAGGCAACGAAACATTGGGCGGAGCCTTGGAGTGACGCTAGTACTCACAGCACTGGCCGGACGCGGCTAGACAGCGTGTGCGAGAGGCAGAGGACATTGTTACTAACATCTAGCCAGAGGGAACTGCAGCAGGTATCAGAGGGTGAACCTAGTGGCAGAGGTGTACGCCTTGCCACTGTGCTAAGTGCAGCTAATCCCTGGATCCCCTATATATGCTGTTAAGCACTGTTTGTGTACTGAAGGGGCTGGCTATATTGTACACTCCATAGCTTGGAGGAATGCTTTTAATGTTTTTTTTAAAAAGTTTTACAATAAACCAGACGCTTTTACGCTATGAGGAGGCCCCTTCTGCTTTGTCTATCTGCACATACAGATCCGGAGCAGCAGAGAGCGGATTGCCAGTGAGGCTGCGGGGTGGCCAATACCCGGAAGGTGATTACGGGCCCAGGTGGCTGCAGGATCTGGTGAGTCTCCCCCTGAAAGGGGGTCTGCTTATCATATATCTATCCTTTGCTGTGTGAAGCATAAGCATCTTAGAGCGCTGTTTCCATCTGAATTTGAACTTTGACTGATGGTGCACACATTCAGGAATAGCGCTCCCAACGGCCAAAATCGTTGAACTTGATGAAGATTGGACTGTGGTTGATGCTTGGTGGGGTGGAGCTCACCCTTAATAGATTGAATTTGTTATCTTGCAACTATATACGAGCGCAGTTTTGGGGTGCCATAACTATATCTATATGTATACAACAGTGTCAATCATCTCTGGTACACTTTAAGACATTCTTAATAGGAGACCAGCAGCAGCTACAAATTATTAAATTAGGATACACAAAGCTTAAGAAGCTAGAACAAGCAGTGAAAGGGTTAAAAGAAAATGCAGACTGGAGTGAGCAGTGCAGATAAAAGAGCAGAGGGCAGGTCAGTCAGTGAGACTGAATAGTGAAAGGAAGTGGGGTGAGCAATTACACAGAGTATACCTGACCTCTGTGCAGATTGTTCCTGTGTTATGATCATGTCTGCAGCGTTTACTGCTGGCTGCAGTGGTATTGTAACCCAAGCAGTTCTGATGTCATTACATGCATTTTCTTGCATAGTTTGGTTTGCACTTAAACTAGTTGCTGATTCCATCTGCAGTCGCTCTGAAGTTAATGACAGTTTAATATGCTTTTGTGTAAACAAACATTGTCTGCTGCAATGGAGGGGCAATCCCTTTCCTACAGGCTGCATATCATTGTCTGCCTTTTCCTGCTGTCAGCCTGTGATTAATTACCATTCACTTGTGTGGGAATCTGCAGGTCTGCTCCCATTGGATGACCTCAGTATAAAGAACTGCTTCCTGCAATGCTTGATGGGCTACCATAGTCTCAGATTCTGTCTGTTACTCTGCCCGTGCCCCACCTCGTTCCTAGTCCGTGCGGACTGCGCTGACTCCTGCGAAGGGGTCAGCGAGTCCTCCTAGTTCTGCTCTTGTTCTAGAAGTTGTTACTCTGCTTGTCTTGTTTCATATATTGGTTCATCGCCAATATATACGCATACTTGCGCATTTTATTATTTTCCTTGTATTCGTGTTACGTTGATACATCAGTGTCGCTGATATATACGTACACGAACTGTTTATATCCTATGTTCCGTTAGTCAGTGTTCCAGCACGCTGAGCTAGTTATCCTGTTCCTGGTCCTGTTTGTGGATTGCGTTCATCTCTGCGAAGAGATAGCAAATCCTTCTGAGTCCTGTTCCCTGTATTACTCCAGCCTTAGTCAGAGTTCCTGCTTATGTCATATATCGGTTCATTGCCGATATATACATATGTTAGTCAGACGTTACAAATAGTTTCATTGATAGCTGTAATTGTAATACGCTAGGAAATCATACTTATTGTATGTATATATAGGACTGGAGACATAAATCACTTGTCTTTTCCTCTCATGTCTCCCCAGCGCACCCATCGCTCTCATCACTTTCATTCCGATGCAGACACTTGTGGCTGGCTGGGATCACATGGGGCCGGGCAGCCACTGAGAGAGCAGAGTGTCTCACTCCTCTCTCACTGGCTGCCTGGCCCCATGTGATACCCGACCAGGCTACTGAGTGTCTCTATCTCCGCCCCCGCACACAACACAGCAGAGAGAGGAGACGCAGCCATAGTAACAATGGCTGCGTCTCCAGCGTTCGGGGCACCTTTGCCTAAGCCCCTAGCGACGCCGCTGGGGGGGGGGTGTCAGGTGGGCGGGCCCCCCCTGGGGCACCAGGCCCGTCACTGATGTGTCGGCTCTCCCCCCCTGATGGCCTGTGGACTACTACAACACCCTGATAGACCTACCTGCTTTTGTCTGGGACATCAAGGACACTTTAATCAATGGGTACTTTCATCAAAGTAATTTTTGCATTGAAATTTTCAGGGGTTTTATTAGGGAAGAAGTTATCCCCTCGTGGCCCCACAGTAGCTTCAGAGACTGACGGAGCAAATTTTATTTATTTTGCTCAGCTCTATGCAATCATTAGCATAACATAGCGAATATACATCTAAAGCAAATAATGGAATATACTTTCATTAGTAATTTTGCTTCTATTCCAGGAGACAACTTCCTCTATTGCGCCAGCAGACATGCACTTGATCCTGTCTTAAAAGGCCAAACTCAAAATTTAAACCACTTTTCCACGATGAGTGAGACCTGAGACATATAGACAACTTAATTGTGTACTTGTTGTGCAGTTCATGCTTCAGTCTGCGCCTTCCAGCTACAATTGAATGCAGCAGCATGGCATAGTTTATGACCACACATGTGTCAAGTCTTGAGGTGTTGAGTAGTTATTCAACAGCAAGAAACCATCTCATGTCACATTTCCAGCGTGGCTGCTGCCAGGTGTGCCTCCATAGAATGGTCTCATTTCCAATGCAAGTGCTGCTGAGCAGTGTTGCTAGCAAATTTTTTGCCAAAGTCATTTTACCATCAAAATGCCATTTTCAATTTCGAGAAATTTTTGTGAAAAAACAGGCGAAAAAGCAAAAATCTATATTTCTACAACAAAAAAATCATGAAAAAAGCGTGACAATGATATTTTTACCGCAACAATTTTTACCGCAAAAATGTGAAAAATATCAAAACAAATTTCTAAAGGAATTTTCGCTCCATAATCAAATTTAACATTTTTAGCGAAAATTAATGTGAAAAGAATATTGGCATTTCCACTCATTATCACTACTGCTGATTGCTTACCGGTGCATATCGCTGCCTGCATCTGCCCATACAAAAGAGGCCAAAGTGAAATGGGATCATTGTGTGTTCATCATTAATGTATATTTAGAATTATTGTAACATAATTGATATATTTTAAAACCAAGTTGTATTACTTTTTCTTGCATAATTTTTAGATACTAAATGATGGCATCGAGCAAGACTGCAGGAACCTGGGCAGACCTCCAGGAAAGGTAAAGGGACAATATACAAACTAAAATAAATTGTGTGAAAAAAGTGACCGTACTGCTACAGTAAGTACTGTATGTTATTCTTCTACAGTAAGTACCGTATATTGTAGCAAGCAAGCCTTTCATTCCTTCAATAACACTAAAGTAAAAGGGTGGGCTGCAGGGGAGTGATGGTGAAGATTTTTGGCACAAGTATTTTGTGTAATATAATATTCATGAAATGTGGCCAGTCCTTTTAAATGTGCTAAAAATTGAGCCCGGATATGACAGAGTTTGACTTACTGCTTTCTTTATTTAAAGAGACACTGAAGCGGAAAAAAATTATGATATAATAAATTGGTTGTGTAGTACGAATAATTACTAAAACACTAGTAGCAAATAAAATATTCACATATTTTTTATTTTCAGTTAGTGTTTTTTATAACATTGCATCATTCTCTAATATTTGCAGTTTACACACTACTCAGCATTCTAAATGATTTTACAGAGCAGGCCAGTGAACTTTTGAACTGTCCTCTGCAGAGAAAAATAAGATACAGTGACTGACATTTGAGATAACAAGCTTCAGAGACAGAGCTCTTGGCAACATTGAAAGTCGTGGAGCTTAATGGCTCTTTTGCATAGATAACAACTGGATTTTTTTTACTCTTCCTGTACTGGAAGCAATATTAGACTTATGTCTCTGCTCCTAATGTTTTATTTCTGAGGACTACACATACAAATTATTATATCATATTTTTTTTTCACTTCAGTGTCTTTTTAAGGAAGACCATTGTCCAAAACCGCGTCAGCCATGTGAACAACTAAATGTATGAAAAAAATCCAAGCAAATCTTAGGTTTATTAGGGCTCCATCAGTATAACTACACTTAGGCTGCTTTCACAGTAAGACGTTACAGGCGCACGTTAGTGCAGCCTGTAACGCAGCCCACCGCATAGCAATGAAAAATCAATGGGCTGTTCACAGTGCCCACGTTGCGTTACATTGTAACGCTTCACGTTATTTCAAAGTGAGGCATGCTGTGCGTTCTACGTGGCTAAGCCATGTTAGACTGTTTGCACATGCTCAGTAGTATTGGAGGAGGAGGTCTCCCCCTCCTCCTCATCTGCCAGGCACATAGCTAATTAATATTCACTGCACGGTGTGACATGCAGTGTTTACTTCCTGGAGCACCGCTCTGTGCGGCGATTGGCTGGCGGGACCACGTGATGCTGCATGCGTCCAAGAGTACGCATCACGGCATCACAGGACGTATGAAGAGCCGCTTAACGAGGCTCGATCTGACGTCCAGCTTCTACCACACTATGCATTACGTTAGGTGCACGTTAGGCGACCTTAACGTAGCATCTAACGCAACCTCTTAGTGTGAAAGTAGCCTAAAAGTGTACTTGAGATGAAAGTCATCTCAGGTACCATACTTACCTGCAGCTTCCTTAAAGTAAACCAGAACTGTCCTGAAAAGATTTGATACTCACCCGCAGCTTCCCCCAGAAGCATAAACACATGTGAGTCCCATGCTGTCCTCCCATGGTCTGCTGTTCAGCCGCGATTAGCCCCGGTAACTGGCTGAATCGTGCCAGTCCAGGTCTACTGCGCATGCACAGGAGGTCCGAACATGCACAGAAGACGCAGACTGGACTCGACTGCGCCAGCTCTGGTACACTTTAATCCCCCTTGAGGCCGCTCAGTCCCTCACTGTCTCCCTGGATGGCTTCTGTCACTCTCAATACTGCCCAAAAGCCAGGCTGAGTCATGTTTCCTTGTGCATGCACGCTCCATCGTTGCTCCCCTGTCACGTCCCCCAAAACCTGGCAGATCGGTCAGATTTTTGCTACCTACTGTAACTGACAGCAACATAGGAACAAAGTAATTTATAGTGCATTTTACTCTGGTAAAATCGTACATTTTATGTGTATGTATAGTTGGTGTAGTGGTTAGCCTTCTCATTTTTGTATCTTCACAGCTTAAATCGCGTGCGAAAGCAATATGGCCTTTTACCAAGAGCAGGATGGGATGACCTAATCACAATGGCCTCCTATGAGAGATCTCTTTCGGGCAAACTGAGAAACAGAAACCAGCCGGGACCAATTCTGCCAAGGTAGGAATTATGTATTTAGTCATGTATTTAAAATAAAACCATGTACAGTACCAATGTTATTATTATCCTATATAATAAACCCCTGAGTCCCTGCATCCTCTTCTGTCCCTGTGTCTGTGCCTCTGAGCTACTGCACATGTGTGGCACGCGGGCGGCCATTGAGGACAAGAGAAGGATGGGTGCAGGGGGAGCGCAGCCGTGTGCACGTGTGGTGTGGAGCACGGGCGCGTGTGGTGGTGAGGAGAGGGGGGTCACGGCTGAGCTCTAGCGCCAGTTTTAAACGGGTGGGCTTAATGCCTAGTTACTATATATTAATAAAGTGTTTCCATTCTATCTACAGTGCTTACAGACAAGTCACCTCATACACTGTACCTCTGTGTGACTCACAATCTAATGTCTAAACCATAGTTTAGGGACAATTGTCTGTTTTTGCCATCTGGAGAATTTTCATATTTTCAAGATAAATTTGCTTACTTACTCCCTTGAAGGACAGGTTCACACAATAAAAAAAAAAAATCAACTTACCCGGGGCTTCATCCAGCCTCTGGCAGCCAATATGTCCCTTGCCACAGCTCCGATATCTTAGGATACCCTCTGTTGAAGATGCTGACCTCGCCAGGTCGGCATCTTCTGCACCTGCGTGAGAGTTCAACTGCTCCGCTCGCAATCGCACTCACATGGCCTGGAGTGTTCTGCGCAGGCGCTACAATACACATGTGTGCAATAACAAGCAGCGCGGCTGCGCGCTTGCACAGGCACAGAGGATGCCAACTAGAGATGGCACGAACCTCCGATTTTCGGTTCGCGAACTTCCGTAAAAGTTTGGTTCGTGTGAACTTTCGCAAACCGCAATAGACTTCAATGGGGAGGCGAACTTTGAAAATTAGAAACACTTATGCTGGCCACAAAAGTGATGGGAAATATGTTTCAAGGGATCTAACGCTTGGAGGGGGGCATGGCGGAGTGGGATTGATGCCAAAGGTCTTGGGGAAAAATTTGGATTTGACACAAAGCAGCGTTTTAAGGGCAGAAATCACATTGAATGCTAAATTGCAGGCCTAAAGTGCTTTAAAGAGGAACTGTAACGACAAAACGGCCCCTGGGGGGTACTCACCTCGGGTGGGGGAAGCCTCAGGATCCTAATGAGGCTTCCCACGCCGTCCTGCGTCCCTCGGGGGTCTCGCTGTAGCCCTCCGTGCAGCGGTGACGCAATATTTACCTTCCTGGCTCCTGCGCAGGCGCTCTGATGCCTCTCGGCGCCGAAGTAGGCGGAAATACCCGATCGCCGTCGGGTCTGCTCTACTGCGCAGGCGCAAGTCTCCGGCGCCTGCGCAGTAGAGCGGACCCGACGGAGATCGGGTATTTCCGTCTATTTCCGTGCCGAAAGTCGCCACAGCGCCCCCGCTGGAGCCAGCAAAGGTAAATATTGAACTGACAGTCGGCACAGTCGCCGGCTGTTCGGAGGGCTGCGGCGAGACCCCCGTGGGACAAAGGACGGCGTGGGAAGCCTCATTAGGATCCGGAGGCTTCCCCCACCCGAGGTGAGTACCCCCCAGGGGAGGTTTTTGTTGTTACAGAGTCTCTTTAAAACATCTTGCATGTGTATACATCAATCAGGGAGTGTAATTAGAGTACTGCTTCACACTGACACACCACACTCACTGTGTAACGCCCCACAAACAGCTGTTTGTGTAGTAACGGCCGTGCTGGACTGGTGCGCACCATGGCGAGATTGCTCTTCCTCAGTGATATCAGGTAATGTCTGACTGCCTTATCAACTTTCGATGGTTCTTTCTCTACCGTTGTTAAAGCTTACATCTATTTTTTTTAAATTACATTTTCTGCTGGCTGTTCAGTACCTGTAACGAGAATCTGTTATGGAGGGCAAGTCTGCCATTGTGAGTAACCACGGGTAATGGCCGGGGAATCAGGGTTATATTCCGGTCCAGAGTGGGAGCCTGAAAACCGGCTATCACCACCACACATCCAAGTAAGGACACATTTGCTGTATAAGTAATGTATCTGCCCTGACTGCGCTTTGCAGACCAGGCATCTGTGCTCAGATGGACCCTTGACCTAGCGCTGTGTGCCAGAGATGACACCACTTGCCTTTAACGAGAATCTGTTATGGAGGGAAAGTCTGCCATTCATTCAACTGTGTGAAACTTTCCATGGTACTTTCTCAGTAGCAAGGTGACCACGGGTAATGGCCGGGGAATCCTGGTTCGATTCCGGTCCGGAGTGGGAGCCTAAGAAATGGCTACCACCACACATCCAAGGAAGGCAGCAGGCACGCTGTGGGCAAAGGAGCAGGGACACCTACCACACATCCAAGGAAGGCAGCAGGCATGGCATGCACGTCCCGAGGTAGTGACCACAAATAACAATACAGGAGGACTTTCTAGGCCCTGCTGTATAGGACACTGATCAACTTTACTACCTGTGTCTTTGCGGTGGCTAGAGGGGTTATCTACACAGTAGGTGTGGATTTCATCTAGAACACGCTTCACAGTGGTGTTTTGTATGTTGAACCCTGATGGTGTTACACTATATACTGTTTGTATTTATCCCCCCATACATATCGACATGGGACTTCGAGGAATAAGAGATATTGAAGAGGATAGCTGAATGATTGTTTATGTGGATACAAATGAGCATTTATTGCTGTCTGTGATTGGTCAGCAATAGTTTCTGGTGAGCACATTTGTTTTCATAAGCTGGTGGAGGAATTGTGTGCTGTACACTGAGTGACACCTACACGGAAGTTTGCAGAACTTACCATATATTAATGGAAAAGTGCTAAGCAGGACTTCACTATATGTCCCCTTTTTTTGTCTTTTGTTTCTGTTTTTTCCCTTTCCTGCGAGAATCATCGATGGTTGCATCGTTTGGAGTGGAGGACTGTGTTGAACCTGTGATTAGGACTGAGTAAATATATGTGTAATGACTGTAGATCGCTTGTGCACTAAAGTCTATATGTTTTTTGGGCTACCAACCCTTCATATAGCGATCCAGTATTTATGCAGTGGTATGGTATAAGTAGATTGTTTATTATTGTAATTTATTACTCACTTGAGGAGCGCACTTGCTGCCACCTGAATAATATTGCATCTCTAATGCCAACCTGGCAATCTTCAATGGAGGGGATCTCGGGACACTGAAGCCGTAGCAAGGGACATATCGGCTGCCAGGGGCTGGAGGAAGTCCAGGGTAAATAGTTTTTTTTATTGCTCGGATGTATCCTTTAAGCTGCATAAACACATTAAAATGAAACTCAGCTGAGGTGACTGATAAAGACTGCCTTTGCTGAGAATCTAGCATTTTTACAGTGGCCCCTGCTTCCCCCCTGCATTGTTTTCTCCCTCATCCTGAGCCACTCCGTGCGCTACTCTATCAGCACCCTTCCCCCTGTGGTCATTCAAGGTAGAATCAGAGCACCTCGCCAAGTGCTGCACCCTCTCCCAGAAGCAGTTACTAACCTCTCCACATCCAGTGACTCTCTACATAGGCAAACGCAGGGGGGGGATTACAGCTGCCCAGAATCCCCCCTCAGACCAGGGCCAGTGCAGTGTCTGGGGACAGGCACAGGTTGAGACACCAGAATATCTGGAGGTATCCTGCAGCTCACAGCACTGCCCCCTTTATTTCCCTGCTACAGCTGACTTTGGATGGAGCAGCAGCGTGGGTACAGAGCATGGAGCAGCTCTGGAGAACTTAGAGAGTCAGGTATGAGCACAGCCCTGTGCCTTGCTGTGTGAATGTTTCACTTTCCCCTTCATTAGCAATGACGGCTGTCCTCATTATTATCTGTATCCAAACTGCTCCTGATCGATCTTGTTGTCGATCTGGAGCAGATTGGACATTTAAGAAATAATTGTCAGATCCTGTCAGTCGGACAAGAATTTGCATTGTGCGTACCAAGCATGATGTCCTACCATATTATTATTATACTATATTGTGCATGGCTGAGGGAAACCTCAGGAATCCCCCTCCCCCTTGAAAATCCTGGGTTTACCCCTGCTCTACCAACCATTCATCCAGTCTCCCTTCTCCATTCTCCATGGCTACAAGTGTCACTCCACATGTAACCTGTCAGCATGTACTGATGTGTCACATGAGGAGTGATACTTCTGTAGTGATAAAGGGGACACTAGAGGTGCGGCTAATAGAGAGCCTACATTCCTGAAAGCTGAGAAGTGAGTACATTTTAATTGCTCTACCGACACTTGCGACAGAGTATTGGGGTGGGGGGCATATCTGCTACCCATACTTATGGAAACAATTACAATGGGAAAACATCTTCCTCTATGTTGGGAAGATTAATCCTGGGGGTGGCACATTTTCTCCCTATACTGGGGTCCTACCTAATAGGGGGGGGGGTTAATAAAATGCAGACATCTAGCTCATTAAAATGGGGACCTACTTAATACTGGGGGCAAATCTGGCTACCTATGTTGGGGAATATTTGATATCTATACTGAGGGGCTACCTAATTCTGGGGCACATCTGGCTACATATACAGAGAGGGGAGAGAGCTTTTATCTATATTGAGGGCAGTACCTAATACTGGGATACCGGGAGCACATATGGCTATCAACATTAGGGTGCTACAAAATTATGCAGGCACATCTGGCTACCTATTGGGGGCACATCTGGCTAACTAATACTATTGGGGCAGATCTGACTATCTAATACTAATATCTAGTGACATAAATGGCTGGATAGTGTAATGGTTAAGGGCTCTGCCTCTGATACAGGCGACCTGGGTTCGGATCTCGGCTCTGCCTGTTCAGTAAGCCAGCACCTATTCAGTAGGAGACCTTGGGCAAGTCTCCCTAACACTACGACTGCCTATAGAGCACATCCCAGTGGCTGCAGCTCTGGCGCTTTGAGTTCGCCAGGAGAAAAGCGCGATATAAATGTTCTGTGTTTGTTTGTTTTGTTTTTACCTAACACCTGCCTCTACCAAGAATCCAGTGTAGCAGTGTTGCAATGTTTGGCAGCAGGGCCGGTAGAAATCTTGCGGGGCACCAAAGTCTCATTTCGGTAAGGGGGTTGTGAAACCTAAGGCCGATCCTCATGGCAACCTTCATTTTACTGTAACTTCAGGTTCTCAACAAATGCTATCCACACAAATCTCAAGCAGTTTTCCGTCAGTGAAAACATTTTCAATAAGCAAGTGAAAACAACGTCATTTACCAGCATACGGTTTAGAATATTCTCCAAGCAAGTCGTACCTCGAATGCTTGAGCACCTGAGTTGGAAAAACTGAGACCGGTCAGGCTAAGGCAATCTCACTTTTTGATTCGTAGCCGCAGGCTACTGGACTGAGCCATTCCATTAAACAGAATTTGCAGCATTTATGGAAATGAATTATAAACGGCTGTATAATAAAATCACAGGAATTTCTAGAAGCCTGCGATGGGTCCAAACCCATAAAAAATCATAATGACACGCTTCTGGCTGTGACAATATCTTGCTGAATAGTGTATACTGCTTAAAATGCAATAATTTGTTTAAAGACTTTATCTTCCCCTGGACCCAGAGAGAACTTCTGTAGTTTCCTTCAGCTGTTAAGTGCAGCTGTGAACTTAGATGAGAAAATGTATTTTATTTGTATTGCTAAGCTGTCTGAGTACTTGGTGTCTGGCATCTGCAGTGCACCAGCCTCCCTCCCTTGTCTGACATTTTCATTATGGGACTTTCATATTGTGTAATTCTTTTATACAGCACTTTGCTGTTGTGCTTGTGTTAAATTCCTGTGAACTCTATTTTCTTGAAAGGATCTATTACTCAAAACACGGGAAGCATTAAAACTAACAAGATCCGGGGTAAACATTTATTAAATAATACTAATTATTAACACAAGTATGTGCAGTGCAGTAATAATACATATTAACAGTAAGAAACAATTCTTAATGACTTTTTTTCTTAGTATTTTAATACTACAAAGGACTGCTATTAAAACTGTGCTAAATTATATGCTTGTTTCTCATAAGTGTTGTAATCCAATGATAGCACATGCCAATTGCTACACTTTTATTCATTTGTTAAATAGTTTTCTAAGAGACTTTGAGAAGGAGAGCTGCTGTTTCCTAAAACTAGTGTGTCGTAACTGCTTATTTGTGGAACATAAGGCTTATATGTATACATAGGCATGTGGTATATTGAAGGCAACAGAACAACAAAGAAAGCAAAGTAATGATACATGGAATGATAGTTTACTCTTCATATACATCTCTGTTAAAATGTTTTTAATGGATTCTTAAAGAGGATCTGTAACCTCAAAAAATCCCCCGGGGGGTACTCACCTCGGGTGGGGGAAGCCTCCGGATCCTAATGAGGCTTCCCACGGTGTCCACTGTCCCACGGGGGTCTCGCTGCAGCCTTCCGTGCAGCCGTGACGTAATATTTACCTTCCTGGCTCCTGCGCAGGCGCTCTGACGGCTGTCGGCTCCGAACTACACGGAAATACTCGATTGCCGTCGGGTCTGCTCTACTGCGCAGGCGCAAGTTTCCGGCGCCTGCGCAGTAGAGCGGACCCGACTGAGATCGGGTATTTCCGTGTAGTTCGGAGAGGAAAGCAGCCACAGCGCCCCCGCTGGAGCCAGCAAAGGTAAATATTGAAGCTACAGTCGGCTCTGTCGCCGGCTGTACGGAGGGCTGCAGCGAGACCCCCGTGGGACAGAGGACAGCGTGGGAAGCCTCATTAGGATCCGGAGGCTTCCCCCACCCGAGGTGAGTACCCCCCAGGGGATCTTTTTCATGTTACAGAGTCTCTTTAAGTCAAATAATAATAAATTAACTTACCTGGGGCTTCTTCCAGCCCCCTGGACTCCTACTATGCCCACAATGTCCTCCTGATTCCCTCCGGCCAGCGGCGCCAACCTCCCAAAGTTGGGCTTCGCCGCCAGTCGGGCGAGTGCGCACCCTGGTTGCATTCTGTGCATGGTCAGTATGCCTAATTCACTTCTATGTATGTGCAGAATGCTCCCAGCGGAGAGTGACCAAGGAGCGTGTGGCTTGGGGTTGGGCGTGCGAATTAGCCACCTGGTGTCAACAGCCCAGTTTGCATGAGTCGCCGCCGCTGCCCAGAGGGGATCAGAAGGACATTGTGGACACAGTAGGAGTCCAGGGGGCTTGAAGAAGGTAAGTTAAAATCTTTTTATATTTGACTTAAGAATCCTGTTAACTTCTGCTAAAAGCTCACCAAAATGAGCACCAAAGTGGGACCAAAGAGGAAGCCCTGTCCAACAGTTTCTATGTTCTTGTCAGCCTGGTTAATCACAGGTTGTGTTGCTTCTTAAAGGGAAGGTTCAAGCAAAATAAAAAAATGAGTTTCACTTACCTGGGGCTTCTACCAGCCTCATGCAGCCATCCTGTGCCCTCGTAGTCACTCACTGCTGCTCCAGTCCCCCGCTGGCAGCTTGCCAACCTCGGAAGTCGGCGGGCCGCGTTGCGTACATTTTTACGCATTCCTGCTAGTGCAGGAACATTAACACATACATTTTTATGCATTACTGGTTCAATGCGTACATTTTTACGCATTGAACCAGTATTGCGTAAAAATGTATGTGTTAATGTTCCTGCACTAGTGGGAATGCGCAAAAATGTATGCAATGCGGCCCGCCGACCTCCGAGGTCGGCAAGCTGCCAGCGGGGGACTGGAGCAGAAGTGAGTGACTACAAGGGCACAGGATGGCTGCATGGGGCTGGTAGAAGCCCCAGGTAAATGAAACTCATTTTTTTATTTTGCTTGGACCTTCCCTTTAAGGTTTACTGCTAAAGCCTTGTACACATGGTAAATGGTTCTCGGCTAAGGCAGCCAGCCAGGACCACCTCTGCTGAGAATCTAGCATGTGTATGGTGGCTTAGACACATTGACAAGAGATCCAGACTCCCGGATCATCTTGTCAGAGTGCATGCGCTATGCGAGTTCCATGTGCCATCCCTCTGTCCCCCCTCCATACCAACAGAATGCATCACAAGCCTCTAGACCAGGCATGGGCAAACTTGGCGCTCCAGCTGTTAAGGAACTACAAATCCCATAATTCATTTGCCTTTTTGAGTCATGACTGTGGCTGTCAGACTCCTGCAATGCATTGTGGGACTTGTAGTTCCTCAACAGCTGGAGGGCCAAGTTTGCCCATGCCTGCTCTAGACTGTAGGAAACTTGAACTTTGAACTGTCTTTTGAGGAATCAAGCCCCCAACCGTATGGGCGACAGTAGTTCTATGCATGTACACACCTTTAAAATGAGAATGATCAAGGAGATGTAAACATTTCCGAGTTCATGCAGGATTATGTACATTTTGCATGCAAACATATGCAGCTTGAAAGTGGACCAATCAATTTAAACTTTGGTGGGACTTATATATATGGTGGGAATATATAAATTTACATAATCCTGCATGAACTTGGAAATATTTTGCATCTCATTGATCATCCCTACATAAAAGGTAGTAATTATGGTAGTTGGCACAGCCAAAAAAATAAAAATGAGGGGTGAAAGTAAGGTCACACTGTGACCACACTAGTCTTCCTTAAAGGACATCTGAAGTGAGAGGGATATGGAGGCTGCCATATTTATTTACTAAATAAATAATACTAGTTGCCTGGCTATCCTGCTGATCTTTAGTAGTGTGTCTTAATCATCCACTGAAAAAAAAAAAAACATGCAGCAAATTCCATCAATCTTCAGTCAAACATCTGATCTGCATGCTTGTTCAGGGTCTATGGTGAAATGTATTTGAACCAGGGGGTCAGCAGGATGACAAGCAACTAGAATTTTATAAAAGGATGAATATGGCTGCCTCCATATCCTACTTACCTCTGGTGTCCTTTAAGATGCTCACCCAGGTGAATATAAAGCAAAGAAAACTATTTGCCATGATACCAGGCTTCATAAACAGGAAAAGGTGTTACAGGTACAGTATTATTATGAGGATGCCAAATAAATGTTTGTTTTTTTAAGTTAATTATACAGTTTATTGAGTTTCATCCCACTTTAACAGTAAGATCAGGCATGGGCTTCCGAATTCCGCGGAAGCTAAAATTCCGAAATTCCGCCGGAATTGGGGTTTCCCGCATGGTTCCGCGGAATTCGGAAATTGCAATCCGGAATTCCGGCAAAATCGGAATTGGAATGAATTGCCCAATCAGGAGATGTGGAATGAGTTGACCAATCATAATCAGCGGAAAGTTACCACGCTAAGATAACGGTTTCAACATTTTTTATATCCAAATTTACAAAATACAAATCAACTTTATTAACAATAGACTGTTATCAACAGTATTGATGATCATCTTAAATTTCAGATACAAAAACGATATTTCAAATGAGCGATTGAGTAATTCCTCCTAAAGTTACGGAAATCCGTTTAAAAATTACGGAAATCCGTTTAAAAAATACGGAAAGTGCACGTGGCGGAATACCGCGGAATTCTGCGGAATGTAGCGGAATTCCACCGGAATGTAGCGGAAGCGGAATTTTGTTATGGCGGTATGCGGAATTACCGCGGAATCGGAAATTGGCTCTTCCGACCATGCCTGAATAAGATGTGTTTAATGAACTAGGGATAAAGGAGGGCAGTGACAAGAGTGGGGTTGCTGCAATTCTTTGGGATCACACTGGTCCTGTTAAAGAGGCACAGATTACATCACTAAGGAGTCTCTGGACTACTAAGTGTAATGATGTACTGAAGAAAATGTCAGTAACCTAATGGGGGTCCTATAAAAATGATTCCTTATTTCATACACAGAAACACACCAGAAAAAATAGCAATTGGAAGTGGCAATACACTTTAGATCTCACTGGGGTGTGTCATGTCTAAAGGCTCAGTGAGATCCTACATGCATCCACAGCTGCTGAACTTCTTTTAACAGAAGAAGATGTTTTCTGATACTCCAGCATGTTGCTGGCATTTTTTCCATTTGTTTTTGCTCTTGTGCTGCTTTTGAGGGAGTGGCCTTTCCCCACATCAGAGAGGAAGATCAGTGCACCATTGCTGCAGGCAAATCTATTCTTGTATTATGGAAGTGCTTAGTAATTAGTAATGAGCAACACTTGTGCCATAGTGTGCAGAGCCAAATGCAGTCAGGGGTACATATACAAATATTTAAAGTCTATTTTTTTCTTTCTGGCTGTTTACTGTCATGTGCTGGATATTTTTATGAAGTATATTAGGTGTGTTTTAATTTGAAAGACATATTTATGAAACTGTGTGGGTAAAAAACTTCAACATTAAAGAGAATCTGTACTCTAAAATTCTTACAATAAAAAGCATACCATTATATTCATTATGTTCTCCTGGACCCCTCTGTGCTGTTTCTGCCACTCCCTGCTGCAATTCTTGCTTGTAATTGCCATTTTTATGCAGTGTTTACAAACAAAAGACATATGAAGTGATAGGCTGAGAGTAGCTCAGTGTGCGAGTCATGCAGAGTGTGCAGGGGGCCTGGAGAGGGTGTGTATAGCTTCTATCCAATCACAAGCAGCACAGCACTGTCCTGCCTGACTGCCTCAGCCCGACAGAGCCGACAAAGGAGAGAAGATTAGATCATATAACAGAGATAACACAGCCGCTGTGCAACTAGGAAAGGCTGCGTGAGACAGACCACATTAGAACAGGTATAGGAACTTATAGGATAGAAGAAATAAGGCTCAAAATGTTATTACAGAGTCTCTTTAAGACTTGCTAGTAATTTAGACCTCACTTATAACCTGATGGGAAAAAAAAAAAGTTGCATTATTAAAGAGGAGCTGTTAGCTATACTATCTAAAAAAACCAACAACACATATATAAGTAGATAAATACTTGCTCTACGTACATAACATATGTATTGCACTGTCCCCATTTTGATTTCAGTGACTTTTATATAGTAAAGAGAATTCTGTTTCAGGCATTTGCCATCTTAATGCCCTCTGACTGAAGCCAATACTAATGTGATGTCCTACCTTACTCTGGGAGGAGGGCAGCCAATGCAAACACAGACAGTCTTCAGACACTCCCACCCAGCTTTACAATAGAAAGTGCATTGTCATTGTGTGACTCTGTAGCTTGAAAAGCATGAGGAATATTGGCCAATTAGAGAGGAACAGAGGTGTAGGAGGGGAAAACAGGAGGGAAAGAGGCGTCAGCCAATCAGGCTGCATTAGTTAAGTCTGCGGGGATAGTAAGGAAGCAAAAACAGACAACTCAGCATGCCCTGCCACTTCCTTTGTGCAGCAGATGTACCAAATAAGAGCCATGGAAACTCAGAAAGGTTTTATGGAGAAGAAAAGTAATAGTGATTTTAACTGGTTAGCATCTTTATTACTTGTTTACCAGATGGAAATAAATAATCGATTTTTGATGTTATGCCCGACAGTTACTCCAGTCTTTAAAAAGAATGCAAGGGGAACGCGGGTCAACATTCCAATACTTACCTAAAAAGAAGGAATCCTCTGGATCCTCCAGAGGCTTCACACACCATCCTCTGGACCAATACTGCTGCCTGGAACCCTCCTGCAAATTGCAACCATGCACCTTTTCACGCATGAGTGCCCAGTAGAATAGAGCCTCTTGTGCACAAGTGGCTCTGGCATACAGTGCAGACATGGGGCGTGCTCACACAGGTGCTCGTGCTAGAAGAGGAGTGTGGTCACAACCTTGAAATCCGCCAAGCTCTGGAGAGTCCACACTCAGCAACAGTAGAAGGAGGATGGCATGGGAAGCCTCCACAGGACCAAGAAGCTTTTCTCTTCTTAGGTAAGTATTTGATTTTTGACTAGTTTACATTTTAACTATAACCTTGCATTATGCAAGGCCAATGTCAGCCTGAAACAGTCATCTGCAAGTTGGCTCTGTAAAGTGAATGTTCATACTGCAAATCCGCAGCTCTGGTTGTGCGTTTGGCTTTTTTAATGACATAATAAATGATTTGCATATTCACCCAATAAATAGAAAGAATGCATTATGGGAGCTTCTTATTACTCACATAATAATTCCAAATACTCTCTGTTCTAAGAAGACAAAGTTATATTTATAGTGATCTAATGTGAAGTAATTACCCTAGATTATCTATAATAAAACTTTATTTTACTTGCATATGTAAAGCAATTAAACTACTTTATGGTATTATCTATGATGAAATAATTGAAACTTGATTTTACTTGTGTATGTAAAGCAGTTTAAGTACTGTAAAGTATAACAAAAATAAGAACATTACTTTCACTTTTTCTAAGCACATTTTTACAAATTGTTATGAATTTGACAGTCTTACAGATGAGGTTTCAAGACCTAAACACAGAACAAGAAGTAAGCAACACTCTAGTCCAGTCCTCCACAAGAACAATGACATGTAAGTTTATTTGATTACTGGTTGAATCTTCTGAATAGACATGCTTGTATAACCATGATGCCTATGACAAAATTCTATGAATATCTGACAACTGTTTTATGAGGAAAACATCAAAACCTTTTTGTTTAGCACTGCACAGAGAAACTGAAGTTTTAGGACTTTCATATTCCTTGTTTCACAGGTCACAGCTAAACATTATGAATATGAGGATGTCATTTAATGTTACTGTAACGAATGCGGAATAGTCTCCTCGGTCAGCGCACGCTGACACGAGGGAGATCTCCTACAAACGTTCAAACAAGAGGGACCCAGTAGTGGTGGAAACAAAGCAGCCAGCAGTAGGCGCTATGGAGCAAAGAGGAGAGATTCCTCCGTGCGCTCCAAAGACGCCAGACTGCGACTGCACAATGCAAAAACAGTACACAGGTGTGAACACAGCACTGAGACAGAATAGACTAGAGCAGAATGCATAGAAACAAACTGGACAGTCATAGAATGAAAGGATGTCTGCCAATCTAGTTGCAAGCCATGCAACAGCATACAGCCACAAGACGAGGAAGAAGAAGTACAGAGATCAAAGTAGCGATGCACGACCGCAGTGCACACTAACTTCGCAGACTTCAGACAGAGAATCGCCTCAATGCCACCGCAGCACTGAGACGAGAGCAAGAAACCAGAACACATCTGATATGAAAAATAACAAACGTACTCGCTAAATGCGGTCTCCACACGATAAGCGCAACAGAGACAAAACGCGTTCCATCCACGGTCGCCGCACGTTAAGCGAAACAGCTTCAAAGCATGCCACCCTAACTAACAGCAGAGATCAAATAGCAAGATGAGTTCAAGCTGACAGAAGTTGAGAACCAACTCCTGAATAACTAACAAAACCCTTACAAACAGATCACGGAAGGCTGGGCTCAATCCAGTCACACTAAACAGGAACTATGACGAGCAAAGTCTTCTGGGAGCAAGTGACATTTATACTAAAGCCCTTCCAGAGAAGTAGAGAAGTCAATTTGCAAAACAAGTGGATGCAAATTACCTCTGCAGCAAGTTGCAAGCTGACAAAAGGTCTCTCTTCCAGAGACCTGCAGAATGCAACCCTGAAAATGACAAAAACTGCCTGCTTGCGCAGGCCAACAGAACAGATCCTTACAGTTACTCTCAGTTTAGGGTTAGTGTGGAGGGTTGTTTGATTTTTTTTTGTGTGTATTTTTTTTAAATAGCATTGGGATTGTTTAGAGATAGTTAGAAGTGTCTGGAGATTGAAGTTGAACTAGCTGAAAGTCAGGATTAGAGTTTGTATCTAAAAAGGCCAAGGTTAGGAACAAAGTTCAGATTAGTTCTGTTTTAGAGGTTGAGTGCAGTTTTGCCTCTTCTTTGCACGTAATAAGACTTAATTGCAAACATATTATTTTAGAGTTATGATGACTTCCCTGATGTCCGGCTGTCCTCTCATGTGCTTGTGTGCCAGGCTGATGGCAGCTTTATGTACACAGTGAATCATTTAGTACTTTATGCACATGCAAAGGACTTGTATGTCACTCAAAACTTTGCCCCCAATTACTTGGTCCTTCCCCACAGACGTCCCCCTTCTCATTCTGTCCTGGAATAAGTTATTGTCTTCCTAATGTGACCTGCCCTGGAACCCTGACTCTGCCTGTTGTCTGCCTGCAGTGACCTTAAAGCCCCATCTACACCATACGATTCTTTGTGTGATTCGATTACAATTCTATATATGATCTGATTAAATCTGACATGTCCGATCGGGATTCGATTTGATTCAATTCGATTTGCCATTGCTTTGTAGTGGCAAATCGATTTGAATCGAATCCCGATCGGACATGTTGGATTTAATCGGATCGTAAATAGAATCGCAATCGAAGAGCACAAAGAATCGTATCGTGTAGATGGGGCTTAAGGCTTGTGACTGCAAATTTGTCTGCTTTCCGCTTGCTTCAACCTTTAGCCTGTGACCTTGACTCCATCTCATATCTGCTTGACAAGATCCTTGGCTTGATCTCGATTCTGCTGTTTTACTCCACATTTCATTTACTCTTGTTCTATTTGGTCACTGGTGTGGAAATCCCAGGGGCTGTAACTAGATGGTGGTCACCAGGCAGCAAAGTAGTTTATCGTCCACTAGGGGTAGTATCCCATCATCCCTTGCAGAATGCTTTGGTGAAGACCTGTGGAGCCTTGGGAGAGCCCACACCTTGGTGACTGGGTTAACAAGTCCTGCTCTGTTTCCTTTGCATTGGTCCTTTAAAATGAGGAATGCCATTACTGCCCAGCAGAAAATCTCAGGTGTTTTCTCAAAATGTTCTGCTCCAATCAGTGTCAGTGCATATTTTGAAATTGTGGTCAGGAAATATTCTCTGAAAGTAACTTCTGAATTCGTAGTTTTCATGACCTCCTCAATTGGTAGGGTGCTTTCCCAGCCTTTTTGAAAACCTCGTTCCCTGTGTAGGCTGATATTGTCCAGGACAGCTGAGCTGACAAGTGTGGTACCCCATGACCAGAACAAAACATGTACATGTAAAAAGGGTGCGGCAGCAATTTAGGCATGGGAAAATCACCAATATTTTACTATGTAACTATGATTGCAAAATATTTGCACCCACTGTTTGTAGCTGCAGTTAGTATAGTCGGCGGTTCCGACACCCACCATTTTATGTGGTGCAGTGTTCCCCAAACCTGTCCTCAAAGCCCACCAACAGTGCATGTTTTGTGAAAATCCATAGAAGTAGTTAATAAGCTCTGCTGAGACACTAATTACCTCATCTGTGAAAGTTTGTGTTTTTCTGCAAAACATGTACTCTTGGTGGGCCTTGAGGATAGGGTTGGGGAACTCTGATGTAGTGGCTCTGGTGTCCAAATCACCGCTTATAGTCACTTATTGTGGATGTTAGCATAGGAGCCTGTGGCATGCCAAAATTACCATGGTACCTCCAGCACCCAAATCACCTTCTTTGTCTCCTCCACCTGAGCACTAGAAAAAAGGGTGGAGTTCCTTCTGGTGATTACTTTGCTAGGGAGTATTTCTTAAGAACCATGTGGGGAGATATTGTTGAGGCACAGCACTTGCAGGCTTACCTTTCCTGGGCAATGTTTGCATAGATGGGGATAAGGGGTTAAACAGGTTTTGGGAAGGAGGGATGCATGAATGCTTTTTTTTTTTTTTACATTTTAACCTCCCTGGTGATGTGATTACTTCAGGATTTTTTACGGTCTAAAAGCGGAATAATTTTCTAACACGCTTTATACCCTAAAAGTAGTACACTAATCATACATCTCACCTCCACTGGATCCAGTGCTGCAATTCTCTCACCGTCCACTAGGTGTAAATACAACAGACAGTCTCACTAAAGGCATCCAGAACCTCCAAGGACCGGAAGTACAATGGCTGTTGGCATCTTGATCCTGGGGAAACACTTGCTGTGCGCAGGCTCTGCCTGTTCCTCTTGACAGCTACCACGAGTCAGGCTCAGAGTTACTGCTTTGAGCTGCAGATTTCCCGCCCAAGCCTGACTAACCGCTAAGGAGATGAAATAATATATTTATACCATTTTTTTTTAACCAGGACCGGTCTGTAACGATCGGTGTAACACAGAAAGGGTCTGATTATTGGTGATCTGCAGTATCACCAAGAATACAGATATATACCTGATTATTGATGATCTGCAGTATCACCGATAATCAGATATATTACTAACCTCTGGACACCTGAGTAATATGAGTGTTTGGTGCAACAGTAATACTTTGAGAACAATACCAGGAGAACAGGTACTAAGGCAGTAAGGAATACTGCTAGAGGATGAGTACCTTTCAGCAGCCTGTGACTCTCCGCAGGGAGGAGTCAGACTGGAAAAGGGAAGGACCAGAGCGAGAGTGACACCAAGGAGGATGTCACTGACTGATCTGTGAACTATCTCTTAACTGGGGAGATAGCTCTCAAGGTCGGACAAGCCAGGTCGGCAACACACGGACATACAAAGTACAAAGACAGGAGGCCGATTTGGTAATCCTAAGGCAAGCAGGGTTTGGCAACAGAGTATCAGAAATAGTGAAGTACCAAATCAGTGAACAGAAGAGTGGTCAGGAAAGCAGAAAGTCATAACAGAAAATAAACAATGCCTAGTCTTGGGTGTGAGCTCCGTGATCATCAACACCCTGGAGCTAGTCTGAAGTATAACAGAATGATAACACAGATTCCTAATCTTGGGTGTGAGGTCCTTGATAGAGTTGGGCCGAACCTCCGATTTTAGGTTCGCGAACCTGGTTCGCGAACTTCCGCGGAAGGTTCGGTTCGCGTTAAAGTTCGCGAACCGCAATAGACTTCAATGGGGATGCGAACTTTGAAAAAAAAAAATTATGCTGGCCACAAAAGTGATGGAAAAGATGTTTCAAGAGGTCTAACACCTGGAGGGGGGCATGGCGGAGTGGGATACATGCCAAAAGTCCCCGGGAAAAATCTGGATTTGACGCAAAGCAGTGTTTTAAGGGCAGAAATCACATTGAATGCTAAATGACAGGCCTAAAGTGCTTTAAAACATCTTGCATGTGTATACATCAATCAGGTAGTGTAATTAAGGTACTGCTTCGCACTGACACACCAAACTCACCGTGTAACGCACCGCAAACAGCTGTTTGTGTAGTGACAGCCGTGCTGGACTGGTGCGCACCATGGCGAGAGTGCAGTGGCGGGTTCACTGAACAGGAATACAGTGGCGGGTTCACTGAACAGAACAGGTATGCAGTGGCGGGTTCACTGAACAGTACAGGTATACAGTGGCGGGTTCACTGAACACAACAGGTATGCAGTGGCGGGTTCACTAAACAGGTATACAGTGGCGGGTCCACTGAACAGAACAGGTATGCAGTGGCGGGTTCACTGAACAGAACAGGTATGCAGTGGCGGGTTCACTAAACAGTACAGGTATACAGTGGCGGGTTCACTGAACACAACAGGTATGCAGTGGCGGGTTCACTGAACAGGTATACAGTGGCGGGTCCACTGAACAGAACAGGTATGCAGTGGCGGGTTCACTGAACACAACAGGTATGCAGTGGCGGGTTCACAGAACAGGTATGCAGTGGTGGGTTCACAGCACAGGTATGCAGTGGTGGGTTCACTGAACAGGTATGCAGTGGTGGGTTCACAGCACAGGTATGCAGTGGTGGGTTCACAGAACAGGTATGCAGTGGTGGGTTCACTGCACAGGTATGCAGTGGTGGGTTCACTGAACAGGTATGCAGTGGTGGGTTCACAGCACAGGTATGCAGTGGTGGGTTCACAGAACAGGTATGCAGTGGTGGGTTCACAGCACAGGTATGCAGTGGTGGGTTCACAGCACAGGTATGCAGTGGTGGGTTCACAGCACAGGTATGCAGTGGTAGGTTCACAGTACAGGTATGCAGCCAGACAGGAACAAGTTAAGCCTAACTAATCTTTCCCTGAGAGACAGTCTGCAGCAGGTCGCCCTACTCTCACTAACGCAGGCAGCACACGAGTGACCGTAATGGCCGCCGCTGCCTGCCTTATATAAGGGGGGGTGGGGCTCCAGGGGCTAGTGTAGCCTAATTGGCTACACTGGGCCTGCTGACTGTGATGTAGAGGGTCAAAGTTGACCCTCCATGTGCATTATGGGGCGAACCGAACTTCCGCAAAGGTTCGCCTGCGGGACGCGAACGCGAACCACTGAAGTTCGCATGGAACCGTTCGCAGGCGAACCGTTCGGCCCAACTCTAGTCCTTGATCATCAACACCCTGGAACTAGTCTGAAGTATAACAGAATGATAACACAGATCCCTAATCTTGGGTGTGAGGTCCTTAATCATCAACACCCTGGAACTAGTCTGAAGTATAACAGAATGATAACACAGATTCCTAATTTTGGGTGTGAGGTCCTTGATCATCAACACCCTGGAACTAGTCTGAAGTATAACAGAATGATAACACAGATTCTGACAATAAGGTCTGAGTGCTTCCACGTAGTGATCGCAATGGCAGACAACCAGCGAATGACCAGTACCCAGTATATATAGGCCAGCGCTCTCCAGCGCCTCCCCTAAGTGCTGGACCAATAGGAACTGATACAATCGTCAGCTGACCGGCTTGGTCAGCTGACTCCCTTCTGGCTGTCATAAAAGTTCTGCCTCTCAGCGCGCGCGCCTGTGTGGACTATCAGTCCCAGCCACACCAGACATGTCTTGCGTACCACCCGCCGCGCTGGACGTGGAGCCAGCCGCACCGCTATCAAGGCATGCGGCGGTTTCTCCGCATTCAGCCATACTGGCAGATGTAGGCCTACGCGTGCAAACTGCCGCGTTGGATGCGGAATCAGCCGCCTTGTTCTGAGCGCACACGGCGGCTTTTCCGCGTTTTCTCACACGGTCCAAGACTTTTTGCTGCCTGAGGCAAACTTGTGAGGATGCCCCTCCCCCCCTGCAATTAGGAATGATTACCCATCTTCCGAAATTTACACCACATGTAATAGTTGCGAAGCAACCCCCCTTGCTCTAATCCACTAACTGGTCATAATATATGATGCTTTTAATTCAACATCTTACATGTTACCATCAATATTTGCAATTTAAGTAGATGAAGTGGATGTATTGTGTTTTTTTTTTTTTTTTTTTCTTTATGAAAGTGTAATTTCTCTTTAAATTACAAATTATGCTAGAAACTGTAGCTTTTTTTTGTCCCGCTTATGGTTTTCCCTAAGGGAATGATCTCTGCACCAATATTCTCAACACGAAAAAATATCTCCTAATTAGAGTTTTGTTTTACTATGTTTGCTTTGCGAATAAGCAAACTCTTGGAAGATCTATTTCCTCATTTATGCCTAGATCATATTTTTATTTATTAGCCACTGGTAAATTCAGTGTACTTATTCAGCAACACATACTTTTACAGAATCACATCTCATGCCTCTTGAACCGACTTTGGTTTTGCAGATTCAGAAAATGGAGTCAACCTAGGGCACAGTCGCAAAACAGAATATAACATTGTTTGTTTAGAGAGCAAAGCCAAAAGCATACATAATGCTGCATAATTTGGAAATCCTTATAAGCCGCTACAACATCTGCTCATACTAGGTGCTGTAAAGTCTACTGGAGCAGTAAAGAACTATTAGTAGCTCTACAACACTACATGAAAAGACAAGCACACAGTCTTATATTATTCCAGCGCACAAAGAGATGATGCTGGTTTCCTGCTTAAGCCCTTTAGAAACAAGAGCTCACACGGAAGCTGCTGTAGCAGGAGAAAAACAGTTTTGGGAATAAAACAAAATGAAATAATTAGAGCAGAGTAAA
This sequence comes from Hyperolius riggenbachi, assembly GCF_040937935.1. Lineage (NCBI taxonomy): Eukaryota > Metazoa > Chordata > Amphibia > Anura > Hyperoliidae > Hyperolius > Hyperolius riggenbachi. Next base: position 281,358,470 of record NC_090651.1, read on the forward strand.
TCTGTCCAGATTTGCTCCACTGTGTATCTGTCTATCACAGACTAGGAATACGGCAAAGAAATTTAGAATTTTGATTTTCTTGTTTTTATTATTGTTTCCCTACCCATAACAACTTCATTTTCTGGCTCTTTACTCTACCCCTTCTCCTAACAATATCCTTCTTCATGGCTCTTAACCTTACCCTTAACCTCCTACTTTAAGTATCTCCCGAGGCCAAGCTTTAAAAGTATTCCTTAAAGTGCTATTGTCAATCATAAAATCAAATTCCATTTCGCACTGCTCTGTGTTTATAATGCAGTCTGCAACCTGACCCTGCAATGCGAGCATCCCAATATAATCATAAATGTGTCTGCTGTAATAAATCTTATCTCAGTCAGCCTGGCTCTATTTGGTACATTCTGACAAGAGGGAATCTTGTTATCTTCCCTCCCACATTCCTGCTCTGCACTGATTGGCGAATAGTACATTGATTGCAGCAGGAAATTCAAATGATCCCACAATAACCTGCCAGAATTCCCAGCGTCTGCTGATATAACTTACATCATGTTGCCAGATTTAAAGAGAGTCTTTGCCAGTTAGATTACATCAATTTAATTCCAGAGCTTAACCTCCCACACAGTGTCGGGCTAGCCGCCGCAGGGGATCACATGGCCCCGGGAAGATTTTTTTTAAATAAAAACAGTTTTAAACTGTTATGCTAGCACTTCACTAGCTAACTATGTGTGGCAAGTCTCTCCGGTCCCCACCGATCGCCCCCGATTGCCGCCGGTATACATACCCCCCAGGGATCCAACGATGGGGCAGCCTCCCAATCAGCTCCAGGCTTTGCTATGGGGATGATCGGGACTGCGCATGATTTCATGACGTTGATGACGTCATGTCTGATTGTTGCCATAGCGACAGTGAAGCTCATTGCTGAAGCTGCGCTCTCGCGGGATCGCGGAAGGGTAAATATTGCCGGGGGTGATCGGGGGGGGAGGGGGGTCAGAGAGGTGCCGGGGGACTTGCCGCACATAGTTAGCTAGCCTAGTGCTAGCTAACAAATACTAAACATTTTTTATTTTAAAAAAATCCCTCCTGCGGATGCAGCCACTGCATCTGCGTACCTCGCTGCATGGCCATACAACTCAGCACACAACTGATCCCCCCCCCCCCCCCGTTTTCTGCCCACCAACAGAGCTTTCTTTTTTTCTTTTTTTTTTTTGTAATCCCCTCTCCCTCCATCCCCCCACCAGCCAATTGGCACGATCGGCTGTCATAGGCTTTAGCCTATGACAGCGGATCACTGTAGTGCCTCCCAGGGGGAAAGCTGTGTGACACGACTGTCCCCGTACAGTGCTGCAGTAGATTGCAGTGCTGTACACAGTAAATAGATTTCCTGCAATCCCCGCCCCTAGCAATTCACACCAATTGGCGTGGAGTGGTCCTGGGGCTGCTGCACTGCTCACGCCAAATGGTGTTGAGCAGTCGTTAAGTAGTTAAAGTAAGGTGATAAGGTGACAAGTTGGTGGGCAATAAATCAAGATAAGGGAACCCTGAACTTTTACAACATTAACCTTCCTAGTGTTAAAGACGAGCCTTACTCATCCTTACAAAATAGCTGGAAATGGTAAGGATTAGTCAGGAACATCCAGTAATTACAATTACTCACCTGCACCATTGCTGGCATGCGGGATCCTTTGCAGACACCATGCAGCTTCCCTCCGAGCATATTCCCGTATTCTTTGCAGCTATCCCGGGTGCCAATCTCCTCTTCTTCCTTCTTTGTCACTTCCTGTCCCTCAGCAATGACGCTGCATGCACCCCCTGGTGTTGGGTTTATACAGCATCATCACATTAGACAACCAATTCCCATTTTTTTTGTTTTGGATTTAATATAAAAAAGTGTAAAAAAAAAAAAAAAAAAAAAAAAAAGCTTGGCCAGCATTATTGCCCATAGCATCAAATAATAAAGTAAAAAAAAAAATTAAAAACCTGCTTTTTTGTTATTCTTGTATGCATGCTTGTGGACAGCTTGCAAGATCGCAACTTACAAGCGGTTCACAAAAACACTTACAATATACAGAGATGCTTGAAAAAATGTACCGCTTTTGGTACAAAAATCGCACAGAAATCAAACCCAGGAGAAATAAAGTATTACAACCTCATGTGTATTTATTGACTCATTTTACAATGCTGGAAAATAAATAAGGGGTTTTAGAAATACCCCTATGCTCACTGCCCAGGGCAGTGGTGATTACCTGATTGGACAACATCATAAACTCTCAGCCCTCATTACTGAACACTTCACCAGATAATATGTTCTCTGAAGAGCTTGTATGCTTATCAGCATTAGTAAAAGTGGTTTGCAATGCTGGGGAAAGGGCTTTCAACCTCCCTTTGTAAAAGTATATTCTATTAAGATGCATAGCAGTCTGGAAACCAGAGCAGTGACCTCTATTTGCGCATTTCCAGCTGCCATAGCTAAGAAATAAAACATTAGGAGCAGAGATACAAGTCTAATATTGTTTCCAGTACAGGAAGAGTTAAGAAACTCCAGTTGTCATCTATGCAAAAGAGCCATTGAGCTACACAACTTTCAAAGTGGCAGACAGCTCTGTCTTCTGAAGCTTATTATCTCAAGTGTCTGACACTGTATTGTTTTTTTTTTTTCTGCAGAGGACAGTTCAAAAGTTCACTGGCCTGCTCTGTACAATCACTTTGAATGCTGAGTAGTGTGTAAACTGCAAATATTAGAGAATTATGCAATGTTATAAAAAAAACTGTAACTGAAAATAAAAATATGAGAATATTTTCTTTGCTACTAATGTTCTAGTAATTATTTGTACTACACAACTAATTCATTATATCATTTTTTTTTTTTTTTGCTTCAGCATCTCTTTTAAGCCTTGTTTATTTCAACAAGATCTGGCTAAACCAAATTCTGCATGTATTACAGCAGCACGGCTCCATAGTAAAAGAGAATAGGTGCTAAACTGACCTGTCTAGATCACAGACCATTCATTCATGAAAAATATTTGGTCCACTGTGATACAAAATGACAAATATTTAGCAGAACACATTGTTCAGCAAATACGTTCTAGATTATAGTTAAAATAGATTGTAAGCATCTCAGTACAGTACATAGTAAATAGTTTCACTTGAAAAAGGATGATGAAATTATATAATAAGATGTAGTGCAGTATTGTACCACATGTAATGTCCAGCTTATCTTATTCACACTACACACAGAATGTGGTTCTCATAATATATTGTAGTGTGAATCCTTAATTCAATATACTTATCAGGATTGTATGCCTGTTTATTGCACACTTCACCTCCCTAGTGCGAACACTATTTCACACAATGTACACACTTGCTTTTAGCATTTCTGGTGTATTGACAATAGTGCACCTGCTCAACCAGCAGCCATTGTAAATAAGTCCTAAAGCCAACGGCAGAAGGAAATGATTAACTGCCATTTCATCCAAAGCCCCTCAGCAAAACTTGTGGTTTTAAATTACCTTTAAAAAATGTTTTCTTCTTCAACCAAGCTTAAATTGCTCCTGTACAGTGTGCTGAATAATCATATTTAAATTGCATTTTCTTTTCCCTTTTGAGGAAGAAAAATCCTGAATGTGATGCCTTTTACAGGAGAAAAATGTTACTAAAAAACCTGGACAGAGAGACAACCAAACCGAACCTTGTAAGCAGAGTTGTAATTGTTACTGCAATAAAATAGTTCTGTGTCCTTCAAGAATATGGGAGACATTATTTCTGTAAACCTCAGTCTATAAAGTTGTGATTAAGACGCCACACGTTTTGTAGTAAGATATTAGTATATGTACAGTAGATTAGGAGGAGCACCACCTCAGGTATAAAGATGGTGTGCCACGGTCGCAGTCTCTGTGTCCCCAGAGACCCACAAATGCAGCTTCTTCCAAAGGACCGGCACCACACTCAAGGAGTAATTATAGCAATGTGCTGTCACGCTTTATGCAATAAAAGAGCTATAATTACTCCTTGACTGTGGTGCCGGTCCTTTGGAAGAAGTTGTAAGATATTAGAACGTTTGTCTAATTGCATCTCTAAAGGGTGAAATACTAAATAAGGTATGCATTTACAATTCGTTTGATTTTCTAATATTCCTCAAAGGTAGAAAAAACTGCAGACTGTGAATGATCCAGTAAGTCTGTCCTAGATTTGTCAATAATCATTGTTATTAGGTGGGAAAGTATGCAAAAGTTCCACTAACTTTTCAGAAATGCTGACCAGATATGCCATTGCTCCGTTGTTGTTGTCGTTGAAGCAGGATCAAACCTGCAAAACGTGTTGCATTGATCCCCGGAGTATGTAAATAAACTTGCTGTATTTGACAAATATATTGGCAATTTTTGTGTCTGCTTGGAGGAAGTAAGTCCACCACTGCTCCTCATGTTTTAAACTTTTTAGATTATTTTATCCTTTTGGTGCCTCTGTATCCATACTACGCTTTTCAGAAATTCTGTCACTAAATCACTACGGTCTGCTTTGACCCAGATGAGGGTTGTGCATTTATACTGCCAACAACTTTTTTTTTTAATAATCTCAGGTCAGGGTTTGCAGGACCACTCATGCTCTTCAGTATCCTCTAGCCATGAAAAGTCAGGCCCACTCAACTCACATCAAGTAACCAATATTGTGCAAGACCATAAGAGGAACTTCTTTTCTGGGTTTTCTGAGGCAGTATGGTATCATGGATGCACACATTTAAATCATTTTTGCAACAGTGCAAATTAGCAGTTGAATTAGTATCTCTCAACTTGATATCACTTTCTTTTTTTTTTTTTTTTACTGTCAGTAACAGGGATGGGGAAGATTGGGTTCCATCAATCTTTCTAATCCCAACTGCATTACACAAGGGGCTGATTAGGCATGTTGTATATATATATAACAGTAGAATATCTTTTTGTTAAACTTTAACACTCATTATCTTTGAAGATAGCGAAGATGAATGACACATGTGATGGTCATCATACCTTTTCTTCTTTCTAAGGCAACTGCAGTTGGCAGTGCAGGAACCTTTATTAATGTACTATAGGGCCAGTGAAGCAGGAATGCCATCAATGCAATGATTGTAGCAGTCCCCTCCTCATTACAGACCCACTGGGTGGTGCTATACTGCACTCTAAAGCTTCATGACCACTATTTGTAGCCATAGTTTGTATAGCAGGTGGCTCCAGCTCCCACTGTATTAAATTTCAAATAATAGCGGCTATTTGCGAATATTTACATGGGCATCCATGGTGGCATCCAAACTTCCCCGGTGGCTATTTAATAGCAAATCTGCACATATATTGGCAGGGATAGCGGTGGGGAGGATGGTTAAGGTTTGAAATTGAATAAAGGGGTCAGTAAGGGTAGGTATTTTGTGGTAGGGAATCAGTTAGATTTAGACATTGGAAAAGGGAGGGTTCAGGCAAGAATCGGTTAGGGTTAAGCATAAATATCTGCACATTTTTTGGTGGGGGATCGGTTAGGCTTATGCATTGGAAGAGAGAGGCTTGTAACAAACTTACCTGGTGTTGACTCTGGAGGCTGCTCTGAGCAGCTGGAGGAAACTTCCTCTTCCTCTTCGGTTGGTCGCATCCCCAGCTCCCCTGTAGGTGTGGGTCAGCGTGTTGTTTCTGGCAGTCTCTAGGAGGACGCACACAGCTCAGAACTGCCTTTATATGTTAAGGAGGCATGTCTGAAGTGTGTCAACTGATTCCTGCGGTCAGCTGACACTTGCTGCAGGGATGTTGCTGATTGGTCTGATTTTTCTGGGGGCTTGGTCTGTGCTCTATTCCTGCTATATAAACCCTGGGCATTCAGTTACTCGCTGTCCGTTATAACTTTCAGTTCTCTGAGTGCTGGACCTTGCTTTACTACTTAGTCTAGTTAAAGTTCCAGAGAGCTACATTTCATATATTGCGCATCAGCGCAATATATATGTACTCTAGTCAGTCAGTATTGTATTATTGTAATATTGT